>NW_007258894.1:298099-310502 GCF_000164805.1 Carlito syrichta | reverse complement strand
ACTCACCTCAGCCTCCCAAAGGCGCAGGATTACAGGCTGAGCCACCGAGCCCGGCTTCCATCAACTTTTAAGTCCACTTTTTAAAAGGCCTGTGAAACCAAGCCAGACTTTTCCTTTGCACTGAAGTTTCTAGCTAGGCTGTGCGTAAAGGGACCAGAGATGACACTGGAAGAAATCGGGGCATTAGAGGCTTGAGGGAGCAACCTGGGGGAAAGGGAAGTAGGGGTGATAAGAGACGAAGGACTCTTGTGGCCTCAAAGGCTGGTGGAGCAGGGAGGAGGTCCGGTTGGCTCAGTTGCCGGGAGCACTAGGGTCTCTGCCCAAGATACCACTTTTCTGGTTTTGGGTGTTGTTACTGTTGCTGCTGCTGCCAGGAAGTCATACCTTCCTGAGCTCCACCACAGAATCCAGCCTCCTGGAACCAGTGCCTGAAATGTTGCTGTTCCTCAAGGACCCTCAAGGCTCATAGGCCCTTTCCTGCTCTCACTGGAAGATTTCATCTGCTTCTTTGTTGTCAGCCTCCATCAGGAAGAAAACATAAATGTATGCTTCGACCTCAAATCTCTTCTCCTGAAGATCTAACTTGGATCTTCACTTTAAAGTTCTGTGGACACACCTTTGTTGGATTCCCTCTCCCTTCAAGCAGAGCCTAAGACAAGAGCCTAGATAAATATAGTTTATTTGGGAAGGTACTTCCAGGAAGCAGGAGTGAGGGAGCAAGATAGAAAACAGGAGGAAAAGTGAATAAAGGATACATTGCTGAGCTGATCATCACTGTGGGTGTGGACTTGTAATGATTGTCTAGAAATGATACCTTGAGGCACTTCTGCAGGGCTGTATCTTTGCCAGGCTGAATGGATTTCCCAATTCCAGAGAGAGCCGTGAGGCCAAAAGGCTGAAGTGAGATCCTATCAGAGTTCAGGGACCTGTTCCTGCAGGTGCTGAAATCAGGTGAGCCAAGAGGGTAGAAAGCAGGGCACAGAAAGCATTGCTATACAACACTCCTCAGTGTCTGATTCTTTCTTGGATCCCTATCTCATAGGCTGGCACAACCACTTAAAACTCTTCAGTGACTCTTGTTTGCACTTAGAATGCCCAGCTTCTGAATATGGCCTTCTGCTCACTACACTATCCTCATATCTTGGCATTTCCCAACCCGTCATCTTCATTCCAGCCTTACTGAACTTCCTTCAGGTCTGTGGGTACACTATGCCTTCTTTTATATCTAGGTTTTTACACATGGTCTCACTCATCCTGGAACACTCTCTCTCTCCAGCTGCCTCTTCCCTCATTGATTCTTGACCCTCGCTTGGTTTCACCTTGGCTGTCACTCCTTGATGATGCTTCATACCTGGATTAGGCGCCCCTGCTTTCTGTTCCTATAGCATCTTATGCTTTCCCTATCAGAGCACTTATATGATAACAGCTTGCTTACTTGTCTGTATCTCCCTCTAGACTATGAGCACTGTGAGGAAAGGATAGATTTACACCTTAGTCACTATTTTATATACAAGGCTTACCACAGAGTCCATGATGCAGTTGGCTCTCAATAAATATTTTTAAATAAATGAATCAATATCCAAAAGGCTAACAGAGCATTAATTCTAAATGTGTAACAGAGCCTTCCAAATGTCAAGGAAAAATTAAGAATTCAACTGCTTCTTTAAGAGTCAAACACACAAGCCGGGCTCGGTGGCTCAGCCTGTAATCCCGCGCCTTTGGGAGGCTGAGGTGAGTGGATTGCCTGAGCCTACGGGTTCGAGACCCGCCTGGGCAGCAAGACCTCATCTCTACAATAAATCAAAAAATCAGCCGGGTGTGGTAGCACATGCCTGTAATTTCAGCTACTGGAAGGCTGAGGCGGAAGGATCGCTGGAGCCCAGCAGGTCGAGGCTGCGGTGGCCGGGAGCAGCCACTGCACTCCAGTCTGGGCGACAGAGTGAGACTCCAACTCAAAAAAAAAAAGAGAGTCGAACACACTTTTCTAGAACAAGGAAAGATTTTCTTGGCAGAAGGAATAGAATGTAGAAAGGCTCTGAGGCAGGAGGAACATGGCTTGCTCAGGAAACAGGGTATAGTTTGGGTATCTAGGATACATGGGATGACTTGGTAGAGCATGGCAGAGATAAGGCTGATCGCTCACATTATGGCCAGATGGCAAAGGACCCTGTATGATTTTGGATTTTATAGAGTAGACAAAGGTGGGACCATTGAGGAGGTTTTTACAAGAGAGTACCTAGTTATTTGGGTTTTAGGGCGATAATTCAAGGCAACACGTTAATTGTAAGTCATAGAAAAACAGAAGTGGCTGGGTGCGGTGATTCACGCCTGTAATCCTAACACTTTCGGAGGTGGAGGCAAGAGGATCGCCTCATCCCGGGGATTCGAGACCAGCCTGGGCAACTTGGCAAGACCTCATCTCTACAATAAATTTAAAAATTGCTGGCCGTGATAGTGCGCGCCTGTAGTTCCAGCTACTTGGAAGGCTGAAGCAGAAGGATTGCCTGAGCCCAGCAGGTCTAGGCTGCAGTGGCTCAAAAGAAAGAAAAGAAAAGAAAAGTAAGAAAAATGGAAGAAGAAATTCAGTTAGGTCACAATTGCAGTAGATAACAAGATCTATAAAGCAAAGGCAGAGTGGAAGAGGACTGGATTTGAGACCTTTTAGAGATAGACTGGACAGGAACGCAGTGACCAATTGGATACAGAGCGTTAAAGGAAAAGCAAGAAGCAGTATATAACTGGGATGCTATGTTGGATGCCTAGGAGTCTTGTGATGTCATTAACTGAGCTGGTGAATATAGTTCAGTTTTAAATAAAAACGAGCCGGGCTCGGTGGCTCAGCCTGTAATCCCGCGCCTTTGGGAGGCTGAGGTGAGTGGATTGCCTGAGCCCGAGGGTTCGAGACCCGCCTGGGCAGCGAGACCTCATCTCTACAATAAATCAAAAAATCAGCCGGGCATGGTAGCGCATGCCTGTAATTCCGGCCACTCGGAAGGCTGAGGCAGAAGGATCGTTGGAGCCCAGCAGGTCGAGGCTGCGGTGGCCGGGAGCGGCCACTGCACTCCAGTCTGGGCGACAGAGTGAGACTCCAACTCAAAAAAATAAGTAAAATAAAATAAATGAGTTTGAAGTAGCTGGGAGTCATCTAATGGGAGATGTTGAGAACACACTAAAAATTTGAGTCTGGAGATCAAGATTCAAGGTTGCAGTAGGCCATATAATGGCCCCCAAAGATATTCAGATTCTAATTTCTGGAACCTGTACTTGTTACCCTATATAACAAAAGAAATTCTGCAGATGAGATGAAGTTAGAGATCTTGAGACATGAAGATTATCCTGGAGTACCCAGGTAAACCCTAAATCAATCATAAGTGTTCTGATAAAAGGGAGACAGAGGATTTGACTACAGGAAAGGGAATGGTAGGTGTTGCAATGGAAGCCAGAAGTTGGAATGAGCCAAGAAAGAATCACAGCTCAAGGAATGCAGAAATCTTTCAGAAGCTACAGGAAGCAAAGAAGGGATTCTCTTCCACCATCTCTGGGAGAAACCAGCTCTGCTGATACCTTGGAAAGACTGATATAGGGACTGGCACAGTGGTTTATGTCTATAATCTCAGCATTTTGGGAGGCCCAGGCAAGAGGATTGCTTGAGCCCAGGAGTTCAAGACCAGCCTGAGGAACATAGTGAGACCTCATCTCTAAAACATCCGGGCGCTGCACGAGTTAGACTCCAACTCAAAAAAAAAAAAAATAGCCAGGCATGGTGGTGCATGCCTGTAGTCTCAACTCCTCAGGAGGCTAAGGTGAGAGAATCATCTGAGCCAGGAGGTCAAGGCTGTGGTGAGCCATGATTGTGCCACTACACTCCAGCCTGGGTGGCAGAGTGAGACCCCAACTCAAAAAATAAAAAGAAAAGACTAATACAGTTGATAAACTTCTGTCAACACTGTCAAGAAAAAAAAGCAAAGAAGGTACAAATAACCAATATCAAGAAAGGGGAGACATCAGTATAGATCCTATCAGCATTAAGAAAATAATATGATAAGCAACTCCATGTCAATGAAATGGACAAATTCCTAGAACTATATGGCTTACCAGAAGTGAAAAGAAGAAAAAAAATCTAAAGAGTTCTATATGTATAAACAATAATGGAATCTCTAGCCTTCACATGAAGAAAGCTCCAGGAACAGATGGCTTCCCTGGTAAATTCTTCCAAACACTTTACAAAAGGCAAAATATCAATCTTATACAAACTCTTCCAGAGAATAGAAAAATAGAGAACATTTCCAACAATTTTGCAAGATCAGTACTACCTTGACATCAAAAGTTGGCAAAAATATCACAGGAAAATTTCACAAGATTATTACAAGAAGACATCACAAGGAAAATTACAGGCCCATCTCTCTCATAAACATAAACATGAAAGTCCTAAATAAAATATTAGAAGGTACTTCTAGGGTATTGGTAGTGTTCTGTTTCTTAATCTTGGTTCTGGTTACACAGGTGGGTTTACTTGGTCAACATCCAGGGAGCTCTACAGTTATTATGTCCTTTTTTTTTAAGTCTAAGTCTCACTCTGTTGCCCAGGCAGGAGTGTAGCAGAAAGATCACAGCTCACCGTAACTTTGACCTCCAGTACTCAGATGGTTGTACAGTCTCAGTCTCCCGACGGTTGGGACTATAAGTACATGCTACCACACCCAATTAATTTCTTATTTGTAGAGACAAGGTCTCACTATGTTGCCTGGGCTGGTCTTGAACTCCTGGACTCAAGCAATCCTCCCAAAGTGCAGGGATTATAGGCCTGAGCTACTGCAACCAACCTATCCATATACTTTATTGTGTGAATTCAACAATTCAATTAAAAGAAAAAATGTTTTTTTTTTTAATCTAGTTTTTTTGCTTCAATTAATCAGTCTCATCAGCCTGTGTTATTCAGAATTGATTGTCCTGTCCCCCTCTAAAAATCAGAACTCTGATTGACTGTGTAACTACTTCCTTGAGGATTTTCAATTCATTGGGGTATAAATATGAAATGGCTTTATTTTTCCAATAATCTCCCCCACGAATGATGCTACATTAACCTCATTTTTTTTTGCTGGGTGTCAACTCTTTTAATCACACCTTGGCTTCATCCCATCTATTTATCAGCCTCTTCAAGTTATTAGGCTCATCTCATTCTAGCACATAAGGCTCACTTCTGGCCATTTCAACTTAAGCTTCAAATCTGGTTTAAAACTATGTTTTCCTCCCTTTTCTTTCTTCTTTAATCTCCAGACTTGTCCAAAAGTAGACAAAGTCTATGGCTAGTGTCTCGGGGGTCCATGTATGTGTGATGGGAGGAGGGTATGGCACCCTATTCTCTATACTCTCCCCTCTTCTGGAACTTCCCTTTCAATGTTAGGGCAAGAGGAATGGGAAGTGCTTCCCTAGGGAGGTTGTAATGTCCTCGCTGTAGAATGTTACTGCTTTTGTAGTTAGTCCTGTCAGACTTTTGATATTCTCTACACCGGAGAGAATCTAAGTACTGGCTCCCTCATTGGCAAGGGTCCTTGGGGTACCTCTTCACTACCCGGTTGTTTAAATTATATCTTGCACTTACTTGTAGGAATATGGGCTGTTGTAGTGGCTCTTCCCTCAGCTAGGCCATGTCTCTGCTGTTCCCCTGGAGATGATCACCAATCTGCAAAATTGTAGAAGCGAGAGGAATATCTAAATTTTATGAGTAATTCTCTTGAGGGTTCCTCTCTAGACACTGAGGAGAAGAAGTGCTTCCATCTTCTCTCTTACAGTGAGAATAAGTGAGGGGAGGAAAGAGAATATTCTGTGAATATTCTACTTCACAAAAAGCTAACCACCTTTCTACCTACCCTTCCTTGTACTGCAGAGAATAGGGATGGGGTGGTTTGAGGAATGTTTGTGATAGGGCTGTTTCCCTGTATAACATTTCTCAGTAGGCTGGCTTAACTTTGGGTATTCCTTAGTTAAAATATGTGTACTTATGACTGGGCATGGTGGCTCATGCCTGTAATCGCAGCACTTTGGGAGGCTGAAGCAGTAGGATTGCTTGAGGCCAGGAGTTCATGACCAGCATGGGCAACATAGTGAGACTCTATCTCTACAAAATATTTTTAAAAAATAACTGGGCTTTGTGCCATAAGCCCATAGTCCTAGCACTTTGGAAGACTGAGGCAGGAGGAGTTTGAGGCTGCAGTGAGCAATGATCATGCCACTACACTCCAGTCTGGTCAACCAAGTGAGATCATGTCTCCAAACAAAATAAAAATTAAAAATAAAAATAGAATATGTGTACCTACCACCTTCTGTGCATAGCTTTGAACCCTAGCCAGATTGTCATCCCTGTTAATGTGCTATTACACTTGTCTTCAACCACCTTGAACTTCTGTTAATCTTCACAGCACATGTTGGGGGGGGGAAAGAACAATTCTATATTAACTAAAAATACGTTGGGAAAGGAAATAGGATACAGGAATAATTGCAAAGATTTTCTATTTTGCAAAGTAAACATCTTCAAGAAAATTTGGAGAGTTGTGTTATTCATCTACATAAGTATAATAAATAATTCAAATGTATTTGAACTCTTTACCTGTGTGTACACCTTTCATTTTAATACTAACTTGTCTATTTATAACATTTCTACTCTTACAAACTTGATGTGATTGAGGACCAAAACTGAACATATGTAAGCAATGCAAAGTACAGTCTTGAAGACAAAGTTTACTATTTATTAAAAGCACTGAACCACATTTTTAAAAAGCCAGACGGAATAGGGAACAATATATCAATATTTAGTGCAGGAAAAGCAATCTTTTATTATAATCAATAGCAGGTCAAGATTAATTTTCTTCCAAAAAGGGGAACATATACTTTACACAGTGATACAGGAGTACCAAAAGAGTATTTACACATTTTAAGTATGATGTCTGCTCAAAAGATGGTGTAAATCAAATGAATGCTAGTGTCACAATGCAACAGTCAAAGAAAATGGCAGAAGCATGGTTGAGCAAGTGTCATACCACACATTGCTACCATAATTCAATTCAACTTTGTTTGTTTGTATGTTTGCTTGTTTTGAGTTGGAGTCTCACTCTGTCGCCCTGGTTGAAGAGCGGTGGCACACAGCCTCGACTTGTTGGGCTCAGGCCATCCTTCTGCCTCAGCCTTCTAAGTAGCTGGAACTACGCCCCAGCTAATTTTTTGATTTATTGTAGAGATGGGGTCTCACCAAGTTGCCCAGGCTGGTTTTTGCTTTACTGATCTTCTCCCCTGGGCTTGACATTCCCACCTCTCACATAGTTGATGCTTGTAACAGTTACTTGATAGAGCAGGTGAGCAGTGTGGTAGATCAATGCAAAGAAATGCCACAGAACCAAAAAATGATGACATAAACAGCATTTTAAAAGGAAAAGAAATTTTCTAATAAAAATTCTCAATTGGCATGTCTTTGAAAACAAAATATTAAAGTCAGCCTTGAAATAGCACTTAATATAATATGAAAAAGTTCTTTCATGAGATTTTACTTTCCATGTAATCCATAGCCTGATTCTTTCTTATAAACCTTTGGAAAATGCTGTGAATATACTATATTGTACTACAGATTCAGAAAGATTTAATTATCCATTAACAATTTGAGGATTATAAGATTATACTTCTTTAGGTATTTAGAGTAAGATTTTTAAAAAACATAATTTAGAGTAAGATTTTTTAAAAATGTGGGTGCTGATGTGGAAACATCTGAAGACAGTATACCCAAATATATAATTTATCTTTGAATTTTATCTAAATTCTTAGAAGTGTCTCACAGTTCATTTTAAAGCAATAAACTGAGTGACATATTTATTCACTTAAAATATTACTTCTAAACTCTTTATTAGTATCAGGTAGAAAGAATGTATATCTTTTTTTTTTTTTTTTTTTTTGTAGTTGAAGTCTCACTCTGTCGCCCAAGCTGGAGTACAGTGGCACACTCACAGCCACCCGAGCATCGACTTGCTGGGCTCCGGCAATCCTTCCACCTCAGCCTTCCAAATAGCTGGAACCACAGGCAAGTACCACCATGCCCAGCTAATTTTTTATTTTATTGTTGAGACGAGGTCTCGCCAAGTTGCCCGTGTCGGTCGCGAACCCGCAGGCTCAGGCAATCACTCGCCTCGGCCTCCCAAAGTGCTGGGATTACAGTCTAAGCCACTGAGCCCGGCCCAATTTGTATTTTTATTATGCCAAGGAGTAATTTAAATAATTCCCCAAGTCAGTTTCTTGTCACATAAGATAATATATTATTACCAGACACGGTCCCTTGTCAAAGAGAAACAAACCATTGCATCATCCTCAAAATTTTTGTGAAAGTAAACCATAAAAGCAATTAAACTCTAAGATGTACATTAAATAATTATTGGTGAAGCAGCTATTACTCTACACATCAACTCTGGTATAAGAACTGAGCAGTTTATAGGGCTATTAATTAATCTCGCCAGGAGTGATTTCCATGATTTGAAGAATGGAGACTCCACACTTTTCTCTTTAGATCCTAAGAGTTTGGTAGGTCTACAACATGGGAAAATTATACCAGTCCCTTAATTTTTGTGAAAGTGGATCCCCTCCTCTTATATTGCATTATTTCACTAATGTGATTGTCTATAAATATCATTAGCATCAACTAACAAAATAATATTTAGAAGGGTTTTTTTTGGAGCTCTTTGGACCATTTGTGACATCAATACTGGCAGTACTCTTTCCAAACCACATTTCTTTCCTCTCAGATTTTCTTCTCTAATATATTTTTGCACCATCATTGTCTCTATCTCTCAACTTATTTTTAATAAGATTTTTTCTAACTATGAAATACATGGTCATCATAGAAAATCTGAATAATAAAATTAGAAGGAAAAATACTCATAATTCCATCAATTTTTTCTGCCAAGATTTTGAGGGAATCATTACAATCTGAACAAAGTATCTTACATATTTTTTGGAATGTTTTGATGTTTCATTGTTTTCACTGTCTTTACTAGGAAAGCAATAGAGGTATTACCTAGCAGGTACGGTTGAATTCAGAAAATCAAACACCAGCACTATTTGACTCCAATGTAGGTGTTTCTTCTTCACAAACTTCATTTTAATAGATGTGAAAATGATAACTATTAGGTATAGAGAGCCTTATTTAATGACATAATCTTCACATCAACCACAACAGTAGGGTATCATTAGTCTCATTTTACAAAACAAGGATCTAAAATCAATCATGCAGCTCTTAAAAGGTAAATGGAGAATTTTAGAGGTAAATGGTGAATCCTGCCCTCTCTGCTTCCAAAGGCATTCTTTTTTTTTTTTTTTGAGTTGGAGTCTCACTCTGTCGCCCAGACTGGAGTGCAGTGGCCGCTCCCGGCCACCACAGCCTCGACCTGCTGGGCTCCGGCGATCCTTCCGCCTCAGCCTTCTGAGTAGCCGGAATTACAGGCATGCACTACCACGCCCGGCTGATTTTTTGTAGAGATGAGGTCTCACTGCCCAGGGGATTCTCGAACCCACGGGCTCAGGCAATCCACTCACCTCAGCCTCCCAAAGGCGCGGGATTACAGGCTGAGCCACCTAGCCTGGCTTCCAAAGGCATTCTTTTCACTATAGTCCAACACTTTGCTTGAATATCATAATCTGCTTACCACGGCCCTGTGGTTGGGCACTTCAAATGTCCACTCTCCCCTTCCTTTTTTAAAACTATAATCAATAAGATTGGAAGTAATATTTTGGTGTGGAAGATTTTTTCTATTGTTATTTTTCCCAAACAGAGCCTTCAAATTTAGATTATTATGTTGAAACCAGGAATATTTCTTTTTATTTTATCTTTTTTTTTTTTTGGAGTTGGAGTCTCACTCTGTCACCCAGGCTGGAGTGCAGTGGCACACTCACGGCCACCACAGACTCCATTTGATCCTTCCTTTTCAGCCTTCCAAGTAACAGGAACCACAGGCATGCACCACCACGCCTGGCTAATTTTTTTTTTTTGGTAGAGATTAGATCTTGCCATGATACTCAAGCTGGTCTCGAACTCCTGAACTCAGGCAATCCTCTTGCCTCGGCCTCCCAAGGTGCTGGGATTACAGATGTGAGCCACCGCAGCCTTGACCTGCTGGGTTTAGGATCCTTCCATCTCAGTCTTCCAAGTAGCTAGAACTACAGGTACGTGCTACCACACCCAGCTAATTTTTTTATCGCTTGATTGTAGAAACAAGGTCTCACCAAGTTGCCCAGGCTGTTCTCGAACCCCTGGGCTCAGGCAATCCTCTTATCTCGGCCTCCCAAAGTGCTGGTATTATAGGCTTGAGCCACCACACCAGGCCGAAGCCAGAAATATTTTTAAGGCAATTTATATATGTCAATTGTCTGAATGGGATTGTCCCAATATAATTAAACATGAGGCTTCCTGTGTCACTGTACCATTTATTAAAACCTTGCTTCACTTAATCAATGAAGTGATTCTGGCTGGGAATGGTGACTCATGTCTGTAATCCCAGCACTTTGGGAAGTCAGAGTGGGAGGATCACTGGAGGCCAGGAGTTCGAGACTGGCTTGGACAGCATAGTAAGACCCCCATCTTTAAAACAAAACAACCCCCCCCAAAAAAAAACAAAGACAAAATTAAAAAACTACAAAATGTAGCCAGGTGTAGTGGTGTGTACCTGTAGTCCCAGTTACTTCTCCTAAGGCGGAAATCACTTGAGCCCAGAAGGTTGAGTTGCAGTGAGCTGAGCTATGATCATGCCACTACACTCCAGCCTGGGCAACAGAGTGAGATACTGTATCAAAACTTAAAATAAAAATGATTGTTTGTTGATAAGTTTTTTATTGCTATAATTCACTATGTTTTAATACATCAATTCTCCATTCTACAAAGTGAACTTTATGCAAGGGCTGGCTAAGTTAAACTAGAAATGGGAAGGCGTGGGAGTGGTCATTAGTCTTTGTCTTCCCTTTACTCACTCAATAGCCATCCAGCTCTTACTCTAGGCCAGGCACCGCATTGTGCTAGTGTTGAGGATATAAAGATGAAAGTCTGTCCCTGACCTCAAACAGCTTATGGACTAGCAAGACAGACAGACACAGACAATTTTAGTACAGGGTAACCAGCACTGTGACCAAAGTAACAAGAGGAAGATGCTTTGGGAAACACAGAGAAGGGCACTTCAGGAAAGTCCTGGAAGCCTTTTTGGAGGTTCTGAGGCCTGAGCTCCATCTTAAGATGTAGCCGAAGTTAGCCAGCTTTTTCCTGACATCCCCAACCTGAATTAATTGCGTTTTCATCAGTGTTCCTTTTTTTAGAGCACTTATAACAATGTTTGCACTTACTTATTTCTGTGTCTCTCCTTCTCTCACTGGCTGAGCTTCATGATAGAGACCATATCCTTAATTAGCCTCATGCAATGCCCCCCAAAAAGTAATAGGAATACAATAAACATTTTTTTAGTTATTCTGAAATTCTAGTCATGAAGCTATTTCTTCCTATACCCTCTTCTTAACATTTATGTAAATATGTGTGATTTCCTTTTGATTGTAAAAATAATACTGTTCACCACACACCCATCAGAAGGGCTGAAATAAAAGGATGGAAAATAACAAGTGTTGGTGAAGTATGTAGAGTAACAGAAATGTTTATACATTGCTAATGGAGGCAGTAAGCATAGGTACGATCACTTTGGAAAACCGATGGCAGCCACTACTAAAACTAGGTCTTGCATACCTTATAAATAGCAATTCCGCTCCTCAACACAAATGCATGCACATATTCACCAAGAGGTATCATCTCACCAAAGTGGCACTATTCATAACAGCCCAGAGTAGAAAATACACAGATGCCCATCAACAGTAGAATGGATAAACTCATTGTGGTATGACCACATACAAAAAAGAAAAAGAATCTATACTCAACAATATAAAGGAATTTCATAAACACAATGTTGAGGAAAAAAAGTCAGTTTATTTTTTAAAGTATAGAAATAGATGAAACAAAAAAGTGAAGAAAAGGTCATCATTTGGAAAGCATCACAGTAAGACTCACATGTTGGGCATCACTGTGGCTCTATGGCATACCACTTTCAAAAGTCGACTTGTGGCAAATGTGGCTACTCTGCCAAACATAAGAGAAAGCATAACTTGATTGCCAAGGCTGAAAGACGAAATACCACTGGGACTGGTCTAATGAGGCACCTAACAAATTGTATTCCACAGATTCAAGTATGGGTTCCATGAAGCGTCAACACCTAAGCCCAAGAGGGCAGCTGGAAGTTGTTGCAGTGTCCAGTTCATCTTAAGAATTTCAATGATTAGTCACACAATAAATGTTATCTCTCTCTCTCTCTCTCTTTTTTTTTTTTTTTTTTTTTTGGGG
>NW_007258894.1:297059-297750 GCF_000164805.1 Carlito syrichta | reverse complement strand
AGTTGCCCAGGCAGGTCTCGAACCCGCGGCTCAGGCAATCCACTCACCTCGGCCTCCCAAAGTGCTGGGATTACAGGCTGAGCCACCGAGCCCAGCCTATAAATACTTTTGAGAGATGGCTTGAAAACGCAAACATGTTAAAAAAATGTTTAAATCACCCACCAACCCACTATCCAAAGATAACCACTAACAACATTCTGGATTTTTTTTTTTCAAGCCAGTGTGCTCCCTCCTCTTTCCCCCCTCATACTTACACACATTTTGCCATCTTTGGTTCATTCACATTTACCTCTTATTTCTTTTTTATCTTTACTTAAGGTAAATCCATATCAAGTATTCTTTGCATTTTATAAGCTGTTGTGATGTATGCCATTGAATGTATGCACTCTAATATTTAATCAGTCGCCCACTGTTGTATTTTTTTAATTTAAAAATCGTTCACAATCCCTCTTACACACACGCCCCTGGAAAAGGAGCTACCAGGGCACGAACATTCTTTAGGCTCTGCATACTTTCTTTATTTCCTTCCAGAAAGATCGCACTGATTTACAGTCCCACTGGCGAGGTGTGAGGGCTCCTAGCATCGTCCTCTAGCCCCCGGTCATTTATTTGTATTATCGTTTGCTTGCTTTTATGACGGTGGGGCTCGAAGCAGGACTCACGGGTCTGCAGTTTAGAACCCGGCGCGCGG
>NW_007258894.1:270897-296813 GCF_000164805.1 Carlito syrichta | reverse complement strand
AGCGCCGCAGCGCCCGCAGCCCCGCCAGGGTCTGAGGGGCGAGGGATACTGAGGCCCAGGCATGGAGCTGCCGGATCCGGTTCGCCAGCGGCTGGGAAACTTCAGCCGGACCGTGTTCCGCACCTCCAGCCGGACCGGGCCGGAGTACAACGAGGGTGCGGGTGAGTGGCCGCGGCCCGGCGCTGGGGGTGTGGCCCGCCGCGGGCTTGGCGCGGGTTTGGGGGCGTCCAGAATCTGCCCGGCCCTAAGATGGCGATTTCGCCTTCAGCGGGTCCCCCGCGGGGCGGGAAGGAGGGGCCGAGCCCGGAGCCGGCGCGGGGGCTGGGGCGCCTCGGGCCGCGGATCCCGAGCCAGGCCTGGCCTGCCCGGGCTGCCCCTTGCGGGCTCCATGCAAGAGCGGCAGCGGAGGTGGCGGCAACCTTTGCGTCGCGTAGGAGGCTCAGCATTGCCCGGGAGTTGATCCCCAAAATAAACAGATCAAAGCCGCCCGCGCAGCACCCGCTGGGGCCCGCGCTCCGCGAGGCCGACGTTGCTTTCCCTCCGTGGCGCCCGCCCTGCCTTTTTCTGGCCAAGATGGGGAAAACAGCCCCAGCGATCTCGCCTTCCCGATCCCCCCGCCCCACCCCGGTGAAACCTTTTTTTTGGGGGGGGGGGGTCTCTTTTCCTAGCAGAACGGGCACGTTCTTTCCGAAAGCCGTTTGCCAGCAGAAAAGATAGGAAATTAAACAAAAAATTTTTAATGAGTCATTTAAAACCGCCATCCTCCACAGAGTGGCGTCTGCAAGGCCTTCACCAGTACTCGCCCCTTCCCGGCCTTCTCCTCCTCCTCCCCTGTCCATGTAACTCTTCCCCTAAGGTAACAGAATACCACTGATGCTACTGCTCAGCTTGATGACACGTGATAACGCAGCTTCCTCCTCCTAAGTCTTGATGACAGACCTCACACTGTCAACCAAACCCGTGTGGTTTTTATTGTAGGGCTCTGCTAGGAAACAGAAAATCTTTTTCTCTGCTTGGTTTTAGGGAATTTTAAAAGGGAGCAGAGAAAAGTAAAATCAGTTCCCACAGTTGCCCTTTGTCACCTTAATCTCTTGCCTGTCCCCCAAATGTAGGCCTCCTCATGATTTAGGATGTTCAGAGAAAAACGTGGGGAAAGGGTTTTACGTTTCTAAGAGGCTGAGGCTCAACAGGCACTAAAATCTGATAATACAAAATCAGCGAATGCTTTCTGGAAAGGGGCAGAGAGTAAACATTTTAGACTTTGCAGGCCATGTGTTCTCTGCAGCAGCCATAGACATGACTGTGTTCCAATAAAATGTATCTGTGGACACTGCAGTCTGAATTTCGTATGGGTTTCACGTGTCACAAATTGGTACCTTTTTGCTTAACCTTTGAACATGTGAAAAACCATTTTTAGCTCACTGACCGTACAAAAACAGGCAACCGGGCAGTAGTTTGCCTACCCCTGAGGTTCATTTACATATTAAGGTTCATTTCATATTAACTTGATTTTTTGCTTGATTTTAAGTTTGATTTGCTGAAATATGGGCATAGCATAACTTTTTTAAATCTTCATGTACCAAACTTTGAACATAAAAACTGTCTTGCAAAATTTGACTAGTTTCTGCTCTAAACATACTAACGTTTTCAGCCTGCCCAATTTATCATTTTTTTCCATATTTTCTTCTTTGTGGATCTGAAGTAGGTTTGATTATATGAACTGTAATCACCAAGTTTTCGTCATTATCATATCCACAGCATTGTACTGTTGTTATGGGAAAAAAAAAAATCCTAGGCTGGTGAGTTGTCTTCAGATTTAACAGATTTTAAGAATTTATTCCTTTACCAGTAGTCATTTAATAAATTGTGCAAGCAAAAGTAGATCATAATAACCAGGCATATTCTTGGAGCTAAAAGAAGCCATCTTACTGTGAGAGACCATGATTGTTTCTTATATTTTAAAGTTATTAAAAGACAGATTTTTAAAACACTTAGTGTGGAGAACAAGAAAAAATAATGCTTTAAGAAATTTATTTTAGAGCCTGTGTAAAGTCTTACAATTAGAGCAATTGATTCTAAAATATGTACCTGCTCTTAAGAATTTAGTCAAATTACACCTCATCAACAAGAGTACCTGCATAATGAACATTTGTATACCTAACCCTAAATTGTATCCCACATCTTTAAAATAAAAACTTTTAAAGTTAAAAAGAAAAAGAATTTAGTCACATTTAGGATGTATTTTTTTAGGGTACAGTTTTAAAAATCAAATCTTAATTTAGGGCCCTTCTTCCTTGCATAAAAGCAAAAGATATTATGTTATCAGCCTTAGATACATGGAAGTCATGTATCACAAATGACCACGCTGTTCATTTTCTTGTGACAGTATGCTTTTATTAATCATTCTTATGTGTATTTGATATTTACTATGTGTAAAGCAAGATGCTGGATTCCGTGAGGGTCTCAAATTTGGGTAGGATATGGTCAGTGCTTACAACAAGACTATGTGTAAGTAGAAAAGAAAGGGGACTAATATTTGTCAAGTGCCTACTAAGTGTGCCAGGCACGGAGCTAGGGTGAAATAATTTATATTATCTCTAATCCTCACAAACAGCCTGTGAGAGGTAGTTTTAATGGTACCATTTTACAGATGAAGAAATTGAGCCTCTAAGAGGTTAAATATCTAAAGTCTGGCATCCAGGGTTATGGGGAATTGGGGACCTCTGAGGATACTTGAACTCTGAAGCCCATGATCTCTTCAACACACTAGAGTGCATCTCAGTTGAGGAGTGTGATTCTTTGCTAGCACTTCTTAAACACAGTTTGGAATGGTAAATACCTAAAGGGGAAAGAGATTTCTGCTAGGGTTGGGGAATATGATCAAGGAAGGATTGATGGAAAAGGTGGCATTGAATTGGACATAAAAAAATTACTGAGATTTAGGGGATGCTAAAAAGAGGGATGTGTTTAATCTGGGGAGATCAGTTTTTGTGTGAGCTTAGTTCATATGTGGGAGATTGGTTTTTATGTGTTTATTGCTTTTTATAGACTTCTTACATAGAACTCTACAAAGGAGGCAATGATAATTATTATATATTAAATAAATTCTGATTCAGTTTGTACTGGTATTCCACATTTAATCTGCACCAGTAGAGTACAAAAAAGTTAACAGAATGTAATGACAAAATGTAAAGTAATTGAAAAATATGAAACAAACTCCCAAGTAACCAATATTTGAACTAAATGATATTAGGCTGAATATTCCTTTTACTGTCAATGATTATAAATAGGCTTAAATGTTGGAATTTTATTGAGCCAATATTATAGTTATTAATTCTAAGAAACAAAAGAAATTGTTAGGGCATAGATCAAGATTAAGAGTTTGTTTCTTTTCTTTCTCTTTCTTCTGCAGATAATGAAATGGTCTCCAGTTTGGTGTTGCAGATGTCACTTTATTTGAACACTTATTTTTTCCCACTTTGGTGGGTGAGCAGCATTTTGATGCTTCATATAAAGGTAAGTCTGTGCCTAATACTTCTGCTGAGGCCTCTTCTGCCTGTCCCTGACATTGTCAATAAAATTAAAGTTCTTAATATATTTTTCTATCCCAGGAGCACTACTATATTACGAACATGTTTTGGCTTTTTTTTTTTTTAGTATTCAATCTTGCCTGATTACTACAAATTTATTGTAATCACTGTTATCATCCTAATAACCTTAATTGAAGTCATCCGGTTGTATCTAGGCTACATGGGTAACCTACAGGAGAAGGTAAGCTCTTCTTTCCTTTCTCTAAGTGCTGTATATAAATGCAGTAAGTTTATCATGGCAAATAAAAGCAGTGAGGTGTAGTGGAAAGAACATAAGTCTGAATTTAGGGCCTGGTTCCAACTTTTCATTTCTATCATTGCGGCCTACTTGCTTAATCTCTTGAGCCCTGGCTTCCTCATATATAAGATGGGGAAAAATAATATTTATCTCACAGGTTTGTCATAATTAGATGAAATGATTTATATAAAGTACCTCAATGTAGTAAGCACTTAAGAATTGATAGTTTTCCTACTTCTCTCATCAGTCTTGGAAATACTTGATCAATTAAACATGTTTATTTGGATCCAGGAAAAGAAAACGGGGGGAAATTATAAACTCATTTCCTATGCCAGGCGCGTGTTTTCTGCAACATCATGCTGCCTAAGCATTCATGGTTCCCAAAGAGTAGGGATAATGCCTAAAGATTTCTGTGGTTTTCTAGACCCTTCATAATTAGGCCTCACCCAGCCGGCCTTACTGTAGTTCTTGCTATTTTCTAACCCAGCCATCTATCCCAGGCTGACATGTTGACTTCCAGTCATACTCATTTCACATGTTTGCTTATTGACTGTTTTGCCTCTTCCTCCTCTTGTGCAACTTTAAAAGCCTACATTCTCGAAGTCTTTTTTTTTCTTACCTACCCTAATTACTCTCTTATTTCTTGTAGCATTTAATTTATACTTCTAAATATTGCACTTAATTATTCACTGAAGTGTAGTATTCTAGGATTGTTTTATATAAGTTAATTTTCTCATCTAGATTGTACATCATCTGAGGAGAAAGAACATGTCATTCTCCTTTTGAATTACAGAAACCAAAATGTGGTAAGTACTTGTTTATCTGTGAAAACAAAAAACTATGTTTTACTGATTTTATTACTCTTGGAATGTGTCATTGCAGGTTCCTGAGTTGGCTGGCTTTTGGCTTTTGAGCCTTCTCTTGCAGTTGCCTTTAATTCTTTTTCTGCTCTTTAATGACGGCCTCACGAATCTGCCCTTGGAAAAAGCGATACATATCATCTTCACTCTCTTCCTTACTTTCCAAGTTGTTGCAGCATTTCTTACCTTGAGGAAAATGGTCAATCAGTTGGCAGTTCGTTTCCACCTCCAAGACTTTGACCGACTCTCTGCAAACAGAGGCGACATGAGAAGGATGAGGTCATGTATAGAAGAGATTTGACCCATTGCAGTTGGTTGAAAATCTGATAGATGATTCTAGAAGACTGAAAGGGTTAGGAAAATATCAGAGAAAAGGGACAAAGCAAGAGTTTTGAATTGTATACTATCTAGCTCTGAAATTCCAATGTTGGGGTCAGTGATAAGACTTTGAACAGAACATAACCTAGCTGTTATCCACTTGACAAATTTCTTTATTTTTTTTTATGTTGACTTTTTCAGTTGTATAGAAATCTGTCTATTGGTGGTAGTAGTTCACCAACTTTACTGAAATATTTCTTTTTTCTTTTTTTTTTTTTTTTTTTTGAGTTGGAATCTTACTCCATCATCCAGGCTGGAGTGCAGTGGCACGCTCATGGCCACCCCAGCATCGATCCGCTGGGCTCAGGTGATCCTTCCTCCTCAGCCTTCCAAGTAACTAGAACTACAGCGCTCTACTATGCCTGGCTAATTTTTTTATTTTAAGTTGGGGTCTCGCCAAGTTGCCCAGGCTGTTCTCAAACCCGTGGGCTCAGGCAATCCCTTCACCTCAGCCTCCCAAAGTACTAGGAATACAGGCTTGAGCCACTGCACCCGGCTTACTATAATATTTCTAGTTAGGATCTGTAACTAGAAATGTATATATTTCTTTTAAACTTGTTTATCTTGAAGCACATGGAAATGCTAATCAATATTGTTGTGTATTTGACTATATTTATAAACCAAGTGATCAAATTTTCATGTCTGCTGGGGTTAAGTTCTAACCCTAATCTTAGCTGTTACACTGAAGTTAAGAAGAAAACAGGTGAATTATCATGGTATTTAGGAAATATTTTTATCATAAAATGTAACTTTCATAAAACCATGTTCAGTATTTGTAGTGGTGTTGTGCAAAATATTTTTTGCAATAAATTATAAAATATTGATGTTAAAGTATCAGCAACAAATCATTCCTGTCTTGTGAGGTTCTTTTGAGCCATGCTTTATTTGTATTACAGAGTTGCAAGGGAAGAAAAGAGGAAAAAACTACATACAAACAACACATTCGCGATCCAGCAAATTTTTCACTTTCCTAATACTTATTGTGGGTGAAAATTTTAAAAATCTGAAGCCAGCTGCCGCAAACTTCTGTTGTTAAGCACAAGTGAAATGGTCTTTTCTAAACTGTCACCTTTTTCACAATACAACTCAAAGTTGCAGATGTATCCAGTATTTGTCTCAGACACCACTCTGACTAGCGTTCCGTGCTTTCTATTTTTATTTGGATTATAAGCCGAATGTATATTACTCAGAAGCAGAATTTGAAAAGACTTAAATTCACGTCAGCAGCAACCAGGAACAGAATTTGGAATGACGTAAATTCACATCAGTGATTACAAATGAGTTAAAGAGACTTCCATGTGGTGGGCACTGTAGTAGACACATTAAATTAGCCCTTGTGATCTTACCTACTAGATTATTATTCATTGAAAACTGCTTCATTCCCTTTAAATTCACATAAGGCTTGATTTGGAAACCAGAGTACCTATTAATACATGTGAGAACTAAGATGACCAAAGGGGCTATATTCATGATCCTAAATGAGCATGTTCCCTTGCTAATAGGAGAAACCTATTTAAGAAAATATGGGGCCAGGCTCGGTGGCTCAGCCTGTAATCCCGCGCTTTGGGAGGCCGAGGTGAGTGGATTGCTTGGGCCCGCGGGCTCGAGACTCACCTGGGCAACTTGGCGAGACCTCATCTCTACAATAAATCAAGAAAAAATTAGCCGGGCGTGGTAGCGCGCGCCTGTAGTTACAGCTACTCGGAAGGCTGAGGCAGAAGGATCGCTGGAACCCAGCAGGTCGAGGCTGCAGTGGACGGGAGCGGCCACTGCACTCCAGTCTGGGCGACAGAGTGAGACTCCAACTCAAAAAAAAAAAAAAAAAAAATTTTGGTTAAGAACAAAGTTGTTGGGGTGTATCTGAACATTATTTTTAAGTGATTATTGGATTATCTTAAGGGATATAATAATGTTATCACAGGTTTTCTTCTTATTGGGAAATGTGCCTTTATAAATAATGTGTTTTGACTGGGCTCCGTGGCTCAGCCTATAATCCCAGCACCTTGGGAGGCCAAGGCGAGTGGATTACCTGATCCCGCGGGTTTGAGACCAACCCGGGCAACTTGGTGAGACCTCATCTCTACAATAAATCAAAAATTAGACGGGCGTGGTAGCGCGTGCCTATAGTTCCAGCTACTTGGAAGGCTGAGGTGGAAGGATCGCCGGAGCCCAGCAGTCGAGGCTGCAGTGGCTGGGAGCATGCCATTGCACTCCAGTCTGGGCAACAGAGTGAGACTCCAACTAAAAAAAAAAAGCCAAATAATGTGTTTTACTGCGGGATTGTTGTAGCTACATTAAAAATTATTCTTTCTAGTATTCTTCTGCAATTATGCTCATTTTAGGATTTCCATGTTTTGCCTTACTCATTCTTATATTACTGAATTATAAAAAGTGTCTTTACTTCCCATTTATTCTTGATTATACTGGCTAAACTATTTATGATAATTTTATTATTTCTGCTTTTTATTATTATACATAATGTTCAGTCCATGCAATGGAGAGAGAAATAGTGTCCCCTATACCAAAGTAGTCACTAGATATACTCTAATCATTTGAAATTCAAACTAGAATTCTATTTAAATAGTTTTCTAAAACTTATATTTGTTTGCATTTGCGTCTCAAATAGGAATGGTTAGATGATTCTATAAGAAATTGTAAAATGAGAAAATTATTTTTATTTTTTTTTACCTGGCCCAGGACAAAACTGAATAAGAAAATTAAATCTACAAAGCAGATAAATTAAGGGATGATCAAGAAATAGTTTTCTATATCAAGACAGTTTCCAGAGTTTTATTTTAAATAGCAGAGCCTCTGGTACATTTAAATTTTAATTTAGGATTGGGAGATTAATCGCCAGATTGTCAATCATGAAACTTTTTAAGACCATAAAAATTTTGAGAAGATTTATTTATTAAAATTTTAAAGTAATTTAGCTGTAAAAGACATAATGCTTAAAATGCAGATAGAGTAAGGGTGGGAAAAATAAACTGAGGCCATGACCAAGTCATTTGTTTTTCATCTAAACAATAAAATTAGATTTTTGTGTTAGTCTAAGCCAGTATTTTCTTTCGGCATATACCTGGTTCCTTGTGTAAGTATATGAAAATTGAGGTAGAGAAGTTATTTACATGTCAGCACATTTGGGGTTTAGGCAGTTTTACATTTTATTTGAATATGTTTGTCCATCCTTAATTCCTATTATATTCTTCTCTCCAGGGTTTCACAACACTGTTCTGAATTTTTTTAGTTAAAATGTTGAACTTCACAGATCTCTTGTGCTTTACGTATTTTTTCTTACAGAGGCTTTTACTCATCAGAGACAAAGTAGGTATGAGTTTCTGTAAATAAAAATGATTTTAAAAGATTGAAACTTATCAACATACATCTGAATACCTAGTCTGTACAAGGAATAGTAGAGGGTTCATAGACATGTTTCCAGTTCTTAGGAGTATGATGTGGGAGGTAAAACATTTGCACAAGGCTGCGCTCGGTGGCTCAGCCTGTAATCCCAGCACTTTGGAAGGCCGAGGTGAGTGGATTGCCTGAACCTGCAGGTTTGAGACCAGCCCGGGCAACTTGGTGAGCCCTCGTCTCCACGATAAATCAAAAATGATCCAGGAGTGGTAGCCTGCGCCTATAGCTCTGGTTACTTGGAAGGCTGAGGCAGAAGGATGGCCGGAGCCCAGAAGGTTGATGCTGGAGTGGCCATGAGTGTGCCACTGCACCCCAGCCTGGGCGACAGAGACTCCGACTCAAAAAAAAAAAAACTGTACAACAACCATAAGACAAAGTAGAAAAGTGTAGCTTTATCAAGGAAGTGACTTGAATGAGCTGTTAAGTACTCACCAGATAACAGGACCTTGGCTTCCTAGCATCTCCCCTCTGTGTCCCTAGCACTTAGTATCCCAGGATTAGCACATAAACCCTTCATCCACATCATTTAGCATTCACCATACTCCACAGTACCCAATGGGAGTGGTGGTATTCAGGTTAAGTGCATACATACTCCCAGTTGCCAATACTAACAAAAGGTTCACTGTCTGATGGAAAAGGCAGATAAGCAAATCAGTGATAGCACAGTGTGACAAGTCACAAGAGAAGGGACAGTTAAAAGAGACAGAATCTGGAAAGCCATCCTAAAGAAAGTGACACTTGAGATTTGAAGAACGACTGGGTATCAAGTTCAGTATTAGAGAAGAAATCATAGTAACTGAATGCTGTTTCAGCTACTACGAATAGGTTGGTGAAGCTGATGGAAAAAGAGTGCAAGAGAAGAAATGACAGAATAAGGAAGAGAAGATTGGAAGGCATAGTAAATTGGGCTAAAGACTTGAATATATTCTGAATCTCGGAATAATTTAAACAGTGGAGCATCACAAGCAGACTTAGGTTTCAGAAAAATCTCTTCGAAGACAGTGTGAAAAATCAATTGAAAATGTTAGACTAGAGGTAGAGAGACCAATAGGAACATAATAAAAAACTTAGGAGAAGACGAACTGGCCTGGATAAAGTCAGTGGCAGTAAGATAAACTTGAAAAGAATCTACCAAAGTTTTTTAAAATTTTATTTTAAAATAAAGTTTTGTTTTTTTTGTTTTTTGTTTTTTGGGTTTTTTTTTGGTTTTTTTGAGTTGGAGTCTTACTGTCACTCAGACTGGAGTGCAGTGGCATGCTCATGGCCACCACAGTCTTGATTTCTGGGCTTGGGTGATCCTTCCACCTCAGCCTTCCAAGTAGCTGGAACTACAGGCATGCATCACCACACCCAGCTAATTTTTTGATTTTTTGTAGAGATGAGGTCTCATCAAGTTGCCCAGACTGGTCTCGAACCCATGAGTTTAGGCAATCCTCTCGCCTCAGCATCTTGTGCTGGGATTATAGGCATGAGCCACTGTGCCTGGAAATTTTTGATTCATTGTAGAGATGAGGTCTTGCCAAGTTGCCCTGGTTGGTCTTGAACCCGTGGGCTCAGGCAATACACTCACCTTGGCCTCCCAAAGTGCTGGGATTACAGGATGAGCCACTGAGCCTGGCCTGGGAGTTTTTTCCTAATTTATTTTTTGAGAGCTGTCCCACATGATAAACAAAATGACACTCACTGTCCTTATTGTCACCTCCAATTATTAGATTATTATTAAACAGAGTTCTATCTGAAATAATCTTTTGTAAGTTTTATTTAACATAAACTACTTAGCCGGGCTCGGTGGTTCAGCCTGTAATCCCGCACCTTTGGGAGGCTGAGGTGAGTGGATTGCCTGAGCCTGCGGGTCCGAGACCCGCCTGGGCAGCGAGACCTCATCTCTACAATAACTCTACTTAAACGATTCCTTATTTGAATTTGTCAAGATTATAGTTTTTAAAAACTTAAAAGGAATAGAATCACAAGCTTTTGAGACTAAAGAAAAATCATCTATAATTCTATTGCCTTAAAATAACAACTATTAGCAAATGTTTCCTTGAAGTTTTTCCTTTGTAAATGTCTTTAAAAACGGCTATGATCATAGGCAATTATAATTTTGCACCCTGCTTTTCTAAAAACATCAAAAGTATTTACCCATGTTCCTACATAGTCATATAAGCATCATCTAAATGATTACACATGATTTCATCCAAGTAGGTGGACCATAATTTCTTTAGCTTCTCTCTTATTGTTGTATACTTGTGTTTTCTTCTTTTGCTTTTATATATAACATTGTAATAAATGCCTCATGCATATAGCTGTTTCCATGTCTTAGCTTATTCTTTTTTATCAATAAGCCAGATTCTTGGAAAAGAAATTGCTGGGGTACAGAGTATGAACACTTTTAAGGCTTTTTGATGCATACTGCCAAATTATAATGTCTACTTTCTGCCATTCACCACTCACAATTCTAAAAATAGTACAATGAAAATTTTGACAAGGACAGACTTGTGGACTTTAGTTACCCATTTACCTTTGTATTTCTGAGTAGCTACCACAGGAACACTGAATCTCCTGAGGAGGACAAAAAAATCTAAAAGCTATGAACAGAGAAGTGCAAAGAATTTAAAAAAAAAAAGATTTTTGAATTAAAGGAAAACTGATAAGGGACGGGAAAAGGATTAGGCAAGCTGGTGGCAGTCAGCAACAGACAGTGAGATGTGACACAATAAAAACTGGGTCATTGAGTTGGGACAGCCCTAGGACATAAAAAGACTGAAATGAAGTAAAGCTCTGGATTACTTTGTTCTTGAATATTGAATTTTTTCAGAAGCATGGAGCATGAAATATTATAGTGATAAGCCAAGATTGGAAACATAGCCAAGAAAAAGAGGTCTTTAAGGGATTGTTTAAAATGTGCTGAAGGAATAATTTGGTTTGGTCTTAAATGACTCAGAAAGTAAATTGACATAAAGCTTTTGCATAGCAAAATAGGCATGGAGGCAGAAAACAATGAGGTAAACACAATAGTTTATTCTGTAAATGTGTTAGCATGTAAAATGTTAGATTGGTTGTAAACCTATCAGAAGACTACCTGCTGTATTTTATAAGTGAAATTAACACTAATTTGTTATGGGTATATATCATTAGTTTTAAGAGGCTTAACATGGGGACTTTGAGTAAAAAACCAACTAAATAGTTACTAGGCCATTGTAAGAATCATTCTAAAAATGTTTTTTTTCCACCAATATTTAAGCATTTAAAAATATTCAGGCCCTAGAAAAATGTGTTTAAATACAAGTTTAATCACAGCATTTAAATTTATTCTGGTGCTGAGATAGATTTGCATCTTTCTGAAAATGAGGCTAGGCTTTGGTATGTAATCTCTTAACCAAAGTCAAAAAAGACTAGAACTCCTGAAAACAAGATGCAGCCCACAGGACAGCATGGAATACATATTCTACGGAAAATCAAAGATATTTGGAAATTTATCTTATCAACATGCTCAATCTAAACATGTTCCACATCTGAACATCCTTATCTTCAGGGCTTTTTAACCTATTAAGGTGTACAGTTGCAGTGTATATATCTTAGCCATCTGTCTACCACTTTCACAGACCTAAATGGTTAGCACTCAGCTACATTAAAAATGTAGACTTTTAAAAACAATAATCAACAATAATCTGAAAACAGAGCTCTAACTGCACTTTATTTGGCTGGCAGGAAAGTGGTAGTATTGATTTATACTTAAAGGTTTTTAGTGGGCTGGGCGCAGTGGTTCACGCCTATAATCCCAGTACTTTGGCAGGCCGAGGTGAGAGGATTGCCTGAGCCTACAGGTTTGAGACCAGCCGGGCAACTTGGCAAGACCTCGCCTCTACAATAAATCAAGAAAAATTAACCAGGTGTGATGGTACACACCTGTGGCTCCAGCTACTTGGAAGGCTGAGGTGGAAGGATCGCCTGAGCCCAACAGGTCGAGACTGCAGTGGCCATGAGCGTGCCACTGCACTCCAACCTGGGCAACAGAGTGAGACTTCAACTACAAAAAAAAATTGTTTTTAGTTCCTGATCTTGAGTTATTTATATTCTACTTGAAAACACACTGAAGACACTCCTCAATACTGTAGGTTAAAAGAGAAGAATATTTTATATTCATGTTATATTAATAATTATTTTATAAATGCTTGATTCATTTAGAAGTACTAAAATGACCACAAGAGAGTGGAAATTTAGAACTTTGCTTCAATAACTTTCCTAAGAAGAATGAAGTTTATTAAAGAGTCAGAATTTTTGCTATTCCGAAAAGTATTTCTCGCCATGGTCAATAAACCCTTGCTAAGGAAGGCTAGAGATTTAACTGTTGATTGTTCAGTACTTTACAAAGCAGAGGAACAAAAGATATGTTTTATATTTTTAGTATGCTATGATTTTGATCTGTAAAGTAAACTTATTTTAGTTAGTGCCAATAATGCCATTCGCTATGCTTTGACATTTCAGAACTAAAAAGATAGATTGGGTTGAGTCCTTAGCCTCCCAGCTACCTAGCAAAGGAGACAAATTTAAGGTGACTGCAATGCATCATGACAGTATTGTGATAGACCTATGTAAAATGAAAATAAATTATTAATCCTGTCTAGGAAGCAGAATAGTCTTTCAACAAATGGAACAACAGCATGAACAAAGGTACCGACATTTGAAAATCAAAGACCTGTACAGAACCAAAAGTAGTTTTGTGTCATTAAAATATTAAAATAAGGTGTGTAAAATAGAAGGGGTTGAGATGAGCTGAAAAGGCTGGTGTTAAGAAGTTATCAATTTTTTAAATAATATACTATTATAAAGAGTTTGAATTTTATGCTGTAGATAATGAATGGTATATCTATAATTATATTTAACCAGAATTAGAAGGTATTTTTATACCTGATAATGATAGATTTATACCTTGAAAATGATAAAAAGCTGAGAAGGAGAGTTAATTTTATAAATGATACAATCACATTTCAGAACAATCTCCCATCAGGCTGAAATGCTAGGCCTAAGTAAATTTTAAACACACACACACACACACACACACATACACACACACACACACACACACACACACACACACACACACCCTCTTCCAATATGTACTTTTGAAAAAGTCAGTTCATTGGCAATATTTCTGTGCTATTTTTCAAAGAAACACCTCTGTGTGGTGTTAGGAGATGACAAACATGTATTCATAGAAATATAATGACCAGATAACAGAGGGTAGCAATCTCACTGTACTCTTCCATGTTATATTAGTAAATATCTCCTCAACTTTACAATGCCATCCCCACAATTGTTTTTTGTTTTATTTTGTTTGGGGGGGGGGGATTTTTTTGAGTCGGAGTCTCACTCTGTCACCCAGGTTGGAATGTAGTGGTACACTCACGGCTCTTTACAACCTCAGCTCCCAGGATCAGGGGATTTTTTCCACCTCAGCCTCCAGAGTAGCTAGAACTGTAGGCACAAACCACAATGCCTGGCTAATTTTTTTATTTTTTATTTTTGTAGAGACAAGGTCTTGTTATGTTGCCTAGGCTGGTTTCAAACCCCTGTGCTCAATCCACCTTGGCCTCCCTAAGTACTGGGATTACAGGAATGAGCCACCATGCCTGGCCCTCCTATAACTGTTTTTATTGAGAAATCTAAAACTAAAATCGAATCATGACTCTGCTCATCTTAAAACTTGTCAAGACTCTCGTTTATTGCAGGATAATACCCAAACTCCTTAGCATGGCATATGAAGCCTCTTTCTACCTGTCTGGCGTTATCTTGCTATTCCCCACCCTTCCAATACCACAACTACACTTTCCCCAGTGTACCATTCTGAGTTTTGCCTATGGCCCTTGTCCCTCCAAACTACTTTCTCTGCCTGAAGTAATCTTATCCACAGGGTGAAACTCTGCTTACTTTTTAATTCTAGGCTCAACTATCATATCCTCTATGGAAATTTCCCATTGTCTCCTTCTTCCAGGTAAGCTTGTACTCTTCTGTTTGTATTCCTGCTGAAAAAAATTTTTTTTTTTTTTTTTTGAGTTAGAGTCTCACTCTGTCACCCAGACTGGAGTGCAGTGGCCGCTCCCGGCCACCGCAGCCTCAACCTGCTAGGCTCCAGCGATCCTTCCGCCTCAGCCTTCCAAGTAGCCGGAATTACAGGCATGCACTACCACGCCCGGCTGAATTTTTTTTTATTTATTGTAGAAATGAGGTCTCGCTGCCCAGGCAGGTCTCGAAACCGCAGGCTCAGGCAATCCACTCACCTCAGCCTCCCAAAGGCACAGGATTACAGGCTGAGCCACCAAGCCCGGCTGAAAATATTTTATTATTGCATCTATTTTAGTCTGTTTTCTGTTGCTATAACAGAATACCCGAGACTGGGTAATTTATAAAGAAGTTTATTTAAACTCACAGTTCTGGAGATCACAAAGTCCAAAGGCATGGCTGAAGCTTCTAGCAAGGACCTTCATACTGTGCTATAACATGGCAAATGGCATCACATGGAGAGAGCAAGAACATATGTGTCAGCTCAGGTCTCCCTTCTTCTTATAAAGTCATCAGTCCCATCATGGGGCTCTACCCTGATGAACTTATTTAATCCTAATTACCTCCCAAAGGCCCCACTTCCAATCAAAATATGGATTTGGGGATTAAATTTTCCACACATGAAATCTAGGGGACACATTCAAATCATAGCAGCATCTAAAACAGTTTTGTTTTTGTTTTTTTTGAGTTGGAGTCTCGCTCTGTTGCCCAGGCTGGAGTGCAGTGGCATGCTGCTCATGGCCACCATAGCCTCGACCTGCTGGGCTCAGGCAATCCTTCCACCTCAGTCTTCCAAATAGCTGGAACTACAGGCAAATGCCACCATCCCTGGCTAACTTTTTGATTTATTGTAGAGATGAGGTCTCGCCAAGTTGCCCAGGCTGGTCTCGAACCCATGGACTCAGGCAATCCTCTTACCTCGGTCTCCCATAGTGCTGGGATTATAGGCGTGAGCCACCATACCTAGCCTTAAAACGGTTTTTTGTATATACTGTTGACCTCCTCTAAACCCACAGATTCTACATTCACAGGTTCAATCAACTACAGATTGAAAATATTCCAAAAGATAAAAAATAACAAAACAACAGTAAAAATAACACTAATAAAAAATGCAGTATAACAACTATTTACATAGCATTTACATTGTATTGGGTATCATAAGTAATCTAGAGATGATTTAAAGTATATGGGAGGGTCAGATGTGGTTGCTTATGCGTGTAATGCCAGCACTTTGGAAGGCTGAGGTGGGAAGATGGCTTGAGCCCAGGAGTTTGAGACCAGCCTGAGCAACATAGTGAGACCTCATCTCTACCTAAAATAATAATAAAAATTAAATTAAAATGAAGTATGTGGGATGGTGTGCATAGGTTATATGTAAGTACTATGGCATTTTACATAAGGGACTTGAGTATTTGCAAATTTTAGCAAATTTTAGCATCCCCCCAGTATTGATCATCCCGGGATCAATACCCTGTGGATACTAAATACCCTGTGGAACAACTGGTTTTTTGTTTTTGTTGTTGTTGTTGTTTGCTTTTTAATTGGAGTCTCACTCTGTCACCCAGACTGGAGTGCAGTGGTGCGCTCCCAGCCACTGCAGACTCGAGCTGCTGGGCCCTGGCGATCCTTCTGCCTCAGCCGTCCAAGTAGCCAGAACTACAGTTGCGCACTACCACATCGGGCTAATTTTTTGTTTATTGTAGAAATGGGTCTCACCAAGTTGCCCGGGCTGGTCTTGAACCCACGGGCTCAGGCAATCCACTCGGCCTCCCAAAGGGATTAAGGTTGAGCCACCCAGCCCAGTCACTTTTTTTTTTTTTTTTTAGCGATAGGATCTTTCTATGTTGCCTGGGCTAAACTCTTGCTCTTAGTCAAATCATTTAACTTACCTAATTCTTAATTAAATTAGCATGGCATAGTAAGCATTCATAAATGTTTACCATAGCAAATAGTCTTATTGTAATTTTATATTCTGAATTTCCTGGGCAGTTAAATTTCTTCAAAGTCTTTAAACTCTTTGTTGCTTAATGGGCTCCAAAACTTGACGCTCATAGCAGCTTCCTTATTGTCTCTGTCTAAATTGATAAGACTTACTCATAATATTTAATAGCAGCTATACCTGGCCTGAGTACCCTGGCTACTGGGCACAGGCATAAGGTTTGCCCTTCCAAAGGGGCTAGGCCCACTTGGGAGATCAAGCTATAACTGCAGAGGTTGCTTGAAAAACAAAACTTCAAAAGAAAGAAGTTGGGTATTAGTGTAAGGATATTTTTAACAACTAACATATATACATTAGGGACATTTCCTTCTAGAATATGTCACATCCAAGTTTTCCCCCCATTTCTCCTAAGAGTGATAGTCTTGGAGTTATAAAGATCTTTGTTGATACAGAGGGAGAGTTAGAAACATTGTCTCAGGAGGCCAGGTAATTACTTTGACATATAATTACTTTTTGTCTACAGGGGTTTAGCATAGTTTGATTCATGCCTATCTCATCCAGAAAGACTACTTTGTTAGTATGTTGTAACTAAGCAGACTCAAAAGGAGTGGCCATAGTAACCAAACTCATAAAAGACTGATATACAGACTGAGTACAGATTTGTTAATTTATAATGCAAAGTACAGCCACTAGCATAGTTTCTTTCTGTAAGAAATCTATTTTAAAAGCTAAATAATCATTAAAGTTGCTTGGTAATCCTAGAACCAAAGAAATGGATGATCATATCATGTAGCGATGATAACTTAAGGTTCTCATCTCCATTTTAGAGATGTATCTGCCAAGAAACTCACTACTTAAATCCACACTGATCAGGGCTCTGTCTCTCCAGTCCTGGGGAGATGCCATGAGAAAAGTCAGGTAGGCAAGAAATATCAGGGCCTGTGTAGGGAATCCCGAGTAATGAGTGTGATACTCGAGGACAAGTTGAGAGGAAGAGAATGAACAAGATGATGCTGAAGACGTGGGTAAGTCAACTGAAAGTATGAGACAGAGATCTTCATGAAGTAGATGGCAAGATTGAGTATCTGTCTCCCCTCAAGTCACTGATCATCTTGAGGACAAAGACCAGATCTTATTCACGGTATCCCCAGTATGAAAGAGTGCTTACATGCTTTATAATGTTAACATTGAAGATACTTGATAATGTTGACTGAATGCACAGATGAGGGAATAAGTAAGCAGTGAGAACTCAGAGCTCCTGCCTCCTGTTCTTAATACATAGTAGTTTCTTTTTCTTTTTCTTTTTTTTTTTTTGAGTTAGAGTCTCACTCGGTCGCCCAGACTGGAGTGCAGCGGCCACTCCCAGCCACCCCAGCCTCGACCTGCTGGGCTCCAGCGATCCTTCCGCCTCAGCCTTCCGAGTAGCCGGAATTACGCTACCACGCCCGGCTGATTTTTTGATTTATTGTAGAGATGAGGTCTCACTGCCCAGGCGGGTCTCGAACCCGCAGGCTCAGGCAATCCACTCACCTCAGCCTCCCAAAGGTGCGGGATTACAGGCTGAGCCACCGAGCCCGACTCATAGTAGTTTCTTTAGTAAACTCCCTACAGAATAAAATGCCACATTTACTCATATTTTGAATCTTTGTGGCATGAAGAATCATTCTAATTTTAAAACCAGTAACCACTCTTACATACTAAGGTAAACTTTCAAACTTAATTGAACACCTGCTATATACCAGATGTTGTGTTGGATCTCATCTTATTCTCATGACAACTCTGTAAGGCTATTATTCCCATTTTACAGAAAACTGGAACTCAGTAGAGGTTCAATAACTTGCCCAGGGTCACACAGAAAGTAACTAGGAAACAAGATTTAAACCCAACCCTGTGTGCCTCCAAAGACCATGCCTTTTCACTGTGTAGTGTTCCCTTTCTCCAAAGACATATTTAGGTTGATTTAGACCTGTCCAATCTAGACACCAAAACAGGAACATTGACACTATTTCCCAACTTGGACCCTAGACTTCTAGGGGTCAAGGAAAGTAGTAACAAAAGGGTCCACAAACTACTGTCATTTTTAAAAAATCTGATAATATGGTTACCTATGGAAAGGCTAAGCAAGCAAACTAAAAAGTTTGGATTTTTGCATCTGCTTGGAATTACACTAACTCAGAGTATTTCTCCAGTCATATATGTTGATCTAAGATGACTGGTTATTGAAGAGATATGTATTTGATTAATTTTTGCAAAAGGGAAAACTGGGCCAGCCACAGCAGCTCACACCTGTAATCCTAGTACTTTGGGAAGCTGAGGTAAGAGGATTGCTTGAGCTCAGGAGTTCAACACCAGCCTGGGCAACATAGCAAGAGTCATCTCCACACACACACACACACACACACACACACACACACACACACACACACACACACAGAATTGTCATGGCATGATGGCTCATGTCTGTAGTCCCAGCTATTTGGGAGGCTGAGGTAGAAGGATTGTCTGAGCGCAGGAGGTCGAGGCTGCTGTGAGCTGTGATTGTGCCACTGCACTCTGGCCTGAGCAACAGAGTGAGACCCCAACTCAAAAAATAAAAATAAATAAATAAAATAAAAAGAGAAAATCTAAAAAAAAAGATAAAATCTTTTGGTAGGCTGATTAAAAGGATTGCCATTTGCTGAAGTAGGTCCTTATGAAGTGCTAAGTGCTTTCATGAGCTGTCTTACTTGCCTCTCAAAGGTATTCTAATAATTGTATTATTATATTAACATTATTATTATACCATTTCTTATTTTGAGAATGAAAAAAACTGAGTATCAGAGAAGTCTCATAAGTTAAAGAAGATCACATATCTAGTAATTGGCAGAACTGGGATTCAAGTCTGACTCCAAAGCTTTCCCACACATGTCAGTTCTACAGATTAATTGAGATCCTATTACTTGGCAGGCATAGGAGATTCTACAATGAGTAAGATACTGTGCCTGCACTCAGGAGACTTACAGTCTAGTAGTACCTTTCAAAACTTAGGTGTAGAAGATAAATAATAAAGGGGTGCTTGGTGGGAGGAACTCTGGGTCCCAGTGAGCCAGATTCTGTCCCCTTACAAATAGCTAAGGGGTCCGAGCATGAGCCCAGGGCCTCTGGGGTCAGGAAGCAACTGGGCTTTTACATAAACAAAGCCTGCACATCTCTTTCTTCTCCCTCCTCTCTTGAAGAAAATTGAAAACTAGTTTCTATAAAGCAAAATTCCTGCAAAGGCAGATTAGTGACGTATAAACTGAGAGCTCATACAGAGGAAGCAAAGGAGAAAAATGGACAGTCATGTGGGATGTCTGAGAAGGAGTCTGAGGGAGACCACTTGAAACATTGCTGGCTCTATGCCAGTTAAGATGCCCACCTCGTTTTCTGTTTCTCTAGTAAAGGACCTGGTTATTAAAATTAAAAAAATAAGAAAGCCATTGCCTCAAACTCATAACTTCTTGAATCCTGTACAGTCTTTTGAATCTATGACTCAAATGTGTTTCTAAATTGTAATGTTGAAAATATGAGAAGTTTTCAGGTCTTCCTCGGCATTTATAAGATTTTTAAAAATATCAGACTTTTATTTTCTAAAATCAACTTTTGGTTCTATAGAAAAATAGAAAAATAAGAAACTCACTGATTCTGGATTTCATAAATGTAAAAACCATGGAGTGCAAATTTACAGGCTTACCTAATAACATTTTGGTGCAAGGCTTTTGTTTTGGTTTGATTTGATTTTTAGATTTTTTATTTTTTTAGTAGAGTTAAGGTTGAGGCACAAGTACACTTGGGATGTTATTATGTGGTTCCTTATCTCACAAAATGTTAGTAACATCTAAGGCTTGCCAAATTTCTTTTGAAAACTTTGGTCTGCTAGATTATAAAAACAGCCCCCTAGGTTATAAAAACAGTTCCTAAGCCCCCAGTAAGCTCCTGCCTTTACTGCATGAAGTGGAATGAGCCAAATATTTCTTCCTTTTGTAAACAAGCCCACATCAGCAAATGGATTGGAGAGTGAACAAGATACAAAAAAATACAAACATCAAGCCCCTCACTATAATGCCCACTCCTGTTACAGGACATAAGCAATCATGAGTCAACATGTGATCCTCACCCAAGACAAAAACAATTCTCTCATAGTAAATCCAGCTGCAGCTAATAACATGAGCAACATCAAGGGAATATCTGAATATACACATGCCAATAAAGAGATTTTTATGATTTCAGTAGAGAAAACTCCACCTTCTACTCCATTCAGGGCCAAGAGCACAGTCAGGCAAATGGAAAATATGCTGGAAACCATGTTGGGACTCTCCAATGAAAACATTCCTTTCCTTGTCATTTTAACTATTTGAGAGAGCAATGCTTTGGAGCCAGAAGATAAAGAATCATAGTCCCCTGTTCATCCTTGGGGAAAACCTGCCCTAGGACAGTTTCATCCTAATTGCTTTCTGAGATGCTGGGTCACTCCACCATTTTCAAGCCTCAGGGAGTATATGTGATGTGTGCTGTCAACCTCGAGTCACCTGGTACATGTGTCTGTGGAAGGCACCATTGTTTTCAAGTTTAATTCCTGGCTTAAGAGTCTAAGTCCCCTGTATTATTGACTAAAATAGAATCAAATGCCCCAGTAGAATGTTCTCTGTGTGGGAAACGGGTGAGGGGCAGATGGAGGGCTGTTTTGTTTTGTTGTTTTAAAATCTGCTCCTAGCCAGACTCAGTGGCTCAGCCTGTAATCCTGCGCCTTTGGGAGGCTGAGGTGAGTGGATTGCCTGAGTCTGCGGGTTCGAGACCCGCCTGGGCAACTTGGCGAGACCTCATCTCTACAATAAATCAAAAAATCAGCCAGGCATGGTAGCGCATGCCTGTAATTCCGGCTATTCGGAAGGCTGAGGCAGAAGGATGGCCGGAGTCTAGCAGGTCGAGGTTGTGATGGCCAGGAATAGCCACTGCACTCCAATCTGGGCAACAGAGTGAGATTCCAACTCAAAAAAATAAAAATAAATAAATAAATAAATAAAATCTGCTCCTGAGCACAGAAATTGTGCTAAAGTTGGAGGAGTCTTTAATTTCACCCCCCAAAAGAATAGAATAAAACAGAGAGGGAATGCCAGCAAACAGTAGCTCAGTGTAAACTTTTTAAATCCAGCCTCATAGTAGGTTGGGGATTTTGTTTCTTCCTTGATTTCCCTGGCTTCAGGATCCAGTTCCTAAGTCTCCCACTCAAACTGTAAAGGAATTGAGTTTGTTGGGAGAACCACCTAACTGGATCCTATATATTTGAATAGCAGGGAGAATTCCTCCTTACTAGTTGCTTTTAGGATTGTCCTAAATATTATAGGCCTTCTAATTTTTTTTCAGAACCCATCATTTATATAAAAAAAGAGTTTGTCCATGTGTTGATTGCTTGTTACAAATTGTTTAGTCTTCCTTCATGGAAAATTCAACAAAGTCGACATCAAAGCCATGGTTTTTATTCTCCATTCAGCATCTTTCTGTGGTATTCATTAATAAATACAAATAGCTTTGCATTTGGGTCATACTTTCTACAGTAGCAATCTGTGTTAAAACTATCGTATTGGTCACTTTCAAAGTCACTCAGGAAGGCAAAAATGGAATCACAAACTTGAGAAGAGGACATGACAGACTAGTTCAAGTTTGTGTGAGCGCAAAACCAGAATCCAGGTCTGACAGCTAGTCAGATTCCTCCTTTTCTTTTCTTTCTTTTTTTTTTTTTTTTGTCAGAGTCTCACTCTGTTGTCCAGGCTGGAGGGCAGTGGCATGCTCACAGCCACCACAGCCTCCACCTGTTGGGCTCAGGCGATCCTTCCACCTCAGCCTTCCAAGTAACTGGAATTCCAGGCATGTGCCACCATGCCCAGATAATTTTTCTTGATTTATTGTAGAGATGAGGTCTCTCCAAGTTGCCCAGGCTAATCTCGAACCTGTGGGTTCAGGCAATTCTCTCACCTCAGCCTCCCAAAGTGTGGGATTATAGGTGTGAGCCTCCGCGCCCAGCCCATATCACTCCTCTTTAATGTGCATTGTCATCTAGAGCTATAGTCTTGAAATAAACTAAACACCAAGACCTGTACCTCAACTATGTTTCATCCGCTATTTCAAAGTAAATTTAGAGTGGGAACTGTACGAGTTTTGTTTTAGTTTTTGAACTTATACCTTTGCTTCTTTATCCATTAAAGGGAATAATCCCTCCCACTCACCTATCTCACAGGCATTTTTAGGATCAAATAAGTTCTATAAAAGGGTTTTGAGAAAGATGAGGGTTTATCATAATGGTGGGCAGAATAATGATCTCCCAAAAGATGTCTACATTCTAATCCCCAGAACCTATGAATATGTTAGGTTACGAGCAAAAGGGAATTCAACTTGCAGATGAAATTAAAGCTGTCAGTCAAGTTGACTTGAAAATAAGGAAAGTAGCTGGGTGCAGTGGCTCAAACCTGTAATCCCAGCACTTTGAGAGGCTGAGACGAGAGGATTGCCTAGCCCAGGGGTTCAAGACCAGCCTGGACAACTTGGTGAGACCTCATCTCTACAATATATAAAAAAATTAGCCGGGTATTGTAGCGTGCACTTGTAGTTCTGGCTACTTGGAAGGCTGAGGCAGAAGGATCAACCGAGCCCAGCAAGTCGAGGCTGCGATGACCATGAGCATGGGTAATGGAGTGATATGCTGACTCAAAAAGAAGAAGAAGAAGAAAGGAAGGAAGGAAGGAAGGAAGGAAGGAAGGAAGGAAGGAAGGAAGGAAGGAAGGAAGGAAGGAAGGAAGAGAGAGAAAGAAAATAAGGAGAGTATCCTAGAGTATCCAGGTGGGCTCAGTGTAACCACAAGGGTCTTTAATTGAGACAGGAGAGTATTAGAGTGATGTGGTGTAAGGAAGATTCGACTAGCCACGGCTAACTTTGAAGAAGGAAGGGGCCATGAGTCATGAGCCAAGGAATGTGATGACAAAAGGTAATAAAATAGATTTTCCTCTAGAGCTTCCAGAAAGGAATGCAGCCCTGCCAACACCTTGATTTTAGCCCAGTGAAGCCCATTTTGGACTTTTGACCTCCAGTACTATAAGGTAATACATTTGTATTATTTAAAGTCACTGCTTGTGGTAATTTGTTACACAGCCATTGAAAATGAACACAATTATTAACATGACTGAACTTGCAAGTTCTAGATGGATTATGAGTGAAACACAGTGAGCAGTACCCCCCTCCCAACACACACACTTAGCACATCTGATAAAAGAAAGATGGCAAGATGGCAGGTCCAGCAGGAGCACAGCAACCAACCAGAGAGTAGTACAGCCAGGACTAGAGCTGCCCCTGAGATACCCTGAGTAGGGACCCATGCTAAAAATGACAAGAGCAGCCAGGCACAGTAGCTCAAGCCTGTAATCCCAGCACTTTGGGAGGCAGAGGTAAGGGGATTGCCTGAGCTCGTGGGTTCAAGAACAGCCTGGGCAGCTTGGCGAGACCTCATCTCTACAATAAAAAATAATAATAATAACTGGGCGTGGTGGCCTGTGCCTGTAGTCCCAGCTACTTGGAAGGCTGAGACAGAAGGATCACCTGATCGCCTGAGCCCAGCAGGTTGATGCTGGGGTGGCCATGAGCATGTCACTGAGTGATGGAATGAGACTCCAACTCAAGGGAAAAAAAAAGGCAGGAGCCTCATTTCCATTCCATCTGTTTGATGAGAACACTCCCACTATCACCAAGGTGGATAGATGATCCTCCCTTTGCATCCTGCCCCCTCCACAGGAGTAGCATCCACTTTGTCTCTTTTGGTTTTCTTCTGCCTTTTTCCATCTCCTCCAAGCTGCTCTCAGCTCCTTTCGCTAGTAGCAGGAGCTAGGAGCTGGAGCTGGCCAAGAGTCTGTGATCTATCCTAGGGCCAAATCCCCAGGAACACCTATGGGGGTCAGGTTCCAGATTCACAAACATAGAAGAGCAACTGAGCAACTTTATCCTTATTCTGTTCTTGCTGGAAGAGCATTCCTACTTCACACACATCTCATCAGAGGACCTTCAGGGACAGAGGCGGAGCAAATGACAGATTTTAAAATGATTTTCCTCTGACTGTGCATTAACCTTCTATTTCAATCTTGACCCAGAGCCTTTTCAAGATAGAAAGCTCGAGGGGATTCCAAAGGTGGATCAGAGCCAAACTGGTTTCCGTCCTTGTCTCCAGGCCCCAGCTCTCCCCCACCTCCAGCAGCCTTGTCATTAGAATAAAAATCCTGCCCTAGAGGGTCTCCTATTCCTGCAGATTTACAGGCACCAAGCACCCCAGCCAGACCTGAACAGCTCTTTCCTGGACAATTCAGCTTCCGCAGAAACGTCCACTCTGACCCACATTCCTGGAACAATTTCTTTTGCAAATCTGCAGGATTTAAGCAAACAAGGGCACATTTCAGGACATTGAACTATGCAATTAACTGAGGGTAAATTTGGCAAAGCATCTGGTCGGCTCACCAAAATGGAAACCGAAAAAAATTGCAGCTTTTAAAATTAAACACTCACTTTGTAAGGTTAATTCTGTGCAAATCTTCTTAAAATGACACAGGCGCTGGTGGTGTACAAGAGGGTGGAGGGACTGGGGTTCCTGGGGCTGTTGAGAACCATCATTCACTGACTGGGGCAGAAACTAAACATGAGACAGATAAAACTTAGCAGTGTCAGAGAATGAGGGCAAATAACTAGTCGTCTTTTTTTGGAATCTCCATAAGTCAACTTTCAGCAGGTTTTCATATTTTACTCTGAGCATTAACATGGTTAAAAGGATACATTGTGTTAATCAAGTTAAAGATATATTTCCTAATCTCTTGGATCTTAGAACATGTACCTTTTATAAAAGCTTTGTCCCAGTCTCCTCTTGTATAAAGCAAAGTGGTCAAGCTCAGGCCAATGAGACAATGAAAGGGCAAAGCAGTGATAGCAAATATACTCACTGGTGGACCCTTTGAGCCACTTCCATTTCATGAATACATTTGTTGAAGCTTTATAATCTCCAAGAATCAGAAAGCCAATTTGAGATAATATTTCTAAACACTTAAGATAATAGATACAAAAACAAGAAGATCAGGGAGGCAGGTTTTCAAGGGGAAAAAATAGGGCAACATGGAAGGCTAGTCATTATTACCATTTTCCCTCTTTTGCAGCAATAGGCATTCCCTGATGTAATAGAAATTACAGCCGGGCTTGGTGGCTCAGCCTGTAATCCCGTGCCTTTGGGAGGCTGAGGTGAGTGGATTGCCTGAACCCGCGGGTTCGAGACCCACCTGGCCAGGCGAGACCTCATCTCTACAATAAATAAAAAAATTAGCCGGGCGTGGTAGCGTATGCCTGTAGTTCCAGCTACTTGGAAGGCTGAGGCAGAAGGATCGCCAGAGCCCAGCAGG
>NW_007258894.1:234465-270703 GCF_000164805.1 Carlito syrichta | reverse complement strand
TTTGAGTTGGAGTCTCACTCTGTCGCCCAGGCTGGAGTGCAGTGGCATTCTCACGGCCACCGCAGCCTTAACCTGCTGGGCTCAGGCAATCCTTTCACCTCAGCCTTCCACGTAGCTGTAACTATAGGCACGCACCACCACGCCTGGCTAATTTTTTGATTTATTGTAGAGACCAGGTCTTGTCATATTGCCCAGCCTGGTCTTGAACCTGGGCTTGGGCAATCCTCTCACCTCTACGTCCCAAAGTACCAGGATTACAGGCGTGAGCCACCGCACCTGGCTTGGTATAGGCATTCTTTTTGGTCAAAGCCAAACTATTTCAAACAATATGGCAAACAGGAGTATAAAAAGGATTTCAGTAGCAACAAAATGAAAACATATCAAAGCACTCAAATAGAAGCTGAAAACTATGAAGAGGTTACAAAGGGTCTAGTGGACCAAAACCAAAGTCAGTAGGTCCTTAAAGAGTCAGATAACCCTTGGAAGGCTAGAAACAAGATCAGAACAATTGTGCTGTATACAATTGGAGGCGTTAGCTGCTAGCTACATGTGACTAGTCTAAAATTAAGTTAATTAAGTGTAAACAAAATTTGAAATCCTGTCCCTTGGTCATACTAACCACATTTCAAGTGGCTGCTAGTGTCTGATAAGAGAAGACAGCAAAGATAGCTGGTCCGACAGGAACATGGCAGCCAACCAGAGAGCGGTTCAGCTCATACTGGGGCTGCCCCTGGGATACCCTGAGTAGGAGCTCATGCTAAAAATGATTTTAGGGGGCTCATATCCATCCCAACTGTTCCATGGGAACCTTTCCCTCCCCCACCTCCCGCACGAGACAGCACAGATATCGGTTTTCATCACTGCAGAAAGTTCTATCAGATGGTGTTGCTCTAGAAATAGAGGATCCCTGAAGATGGTCTGGAAAAGCACCAACAAAATCACTGGAAAATGGAAACTTTGAAAGATACAATAAAGGCTAAATTAAGTTTCTTAAGCTTTGAAGGAAAAATGATAAAGAGTGGCTTTAGGCTTTAAAACCATGATAACTATTAAGTGAAGACCAACTGTTCCCACTGTTTGAAGAGCTAAAGCAGGCAACTTTTAAGTTAATCATAAAGAAACTTTCCTTGTGATGTGACTGGATGCTGGAATGGGAAGAAACACTGTCAAATCTGGCAGGGCGCGGTGGCTCAGCCTAAAATCCCATGCCTTTGGGAGGCTGAGGTGAGTGGATTGCCTGAGCCTGCGGGTTCGAGACCCACCTGGGCAGCGAGATCTCATCTCTACAATAAATCAAAAAATCAGCCGGGCATGGTACGCATGCCTGTAATTCCGGCTACTCGGAAGGTTGAGGCGGAAGGATCGCCGGAGCCCAGCAGGTCGAGGCTGCGGTAGCCGGGAGCAGCCACTGCTCTCCAGACTGGGCGACAGAGTGAGACTCCAACTCAAAAAAAAAAAAAAATCTGTATCCTGGGATAGACTTAAAAATAGGGTAGCAGGGTTTAGTACTGACAGATTGACTAGAATGAACTTTGCCTTAATCATCCATTTGCTTTATGTGTTCAAGTACTACACGTAGAGTATACAAATAATAGGCACAAATAAGGATTGCTGTGTAAATCCCAGAGGTTTTTGTCTTGTTTGCCTTCTCCAAAGGGGGCTGTAATCTGAAAACTCAACCTCAGACTTTACCTCAATATCTAGCCACTTTTGCTTCACTGCACAGGCTCCTTTGAGCAGTACATTGCATCTTTATTGAAAAGCTATAGAGACAGAGCCTGCTGTAGCCTCAGATGTGTGACTAATTAGCATAGTTATATCATAGCACGGTGGCTAAGTGCCCATGCTTTGGAATCAGACAGCCTTGGGTTTGAGTTCTAGTACTTCATCTTACTAGCTGGGCAACCTTGGACAAGTCATTTAACCTTTGTATCAGACATAACTCTCTTGATTGCAAATAACATTTTCTTCAGAAGAATTGAAAGTTAATTGGTTTAAGTACTTTGGGAAACCCAAGGGATCTGCTTCCTGTGTGTAAGGAACATATATTTTAGGATCCTTTACTTACAAAACTCCTCTTCTGGCACCTGTTTGTTTATTAGTCTCTTTTGATGTTAAGCGACAAAACTCCAACCCAAACTAGCTTAAACAAATAGTAAGTTTATAGGTTTATGTGGCCTGGGTGGCTTAAGAGTACAGTAAACTTTGACTGGGCTCAGTGACTCAGCCTGTAATCCCAGCACTTTGGGAGGTTGAGGTGAGTGGATTGCATGCCCATGGGTTTGAGACCGGCCCAGGCAACTTGGCAAGACGTCATCTCTACAGTAAATTAAACAAATTAGCTGAGGATAGTAGCACGTGCCCATAGTTCTGGCTACTTGGAAAGCTGAGGCAGAAGGATCGCCGGAACCCAGCAGGTCAACACTGGGGTGGCCATGAGTATGCCACGGCACTCCAGCCTGGGCAACAGAATGAGACTCTACTCAAAAAAAAAAAAAAAAAAGTACAGTTAACTTTAGGCATGGTTGACTCTAGGGGCTCCAATGATCTTTTTCTCTGCCTTTCAAATAAACATGCTCTATATGGTGAATATGATAACTACCACCAAAACCCCAGTCTTATCTTGACAACTCCCAGGAGACAAGAATCACATCTTTCCTGGTAGAAATGTTCCAAAGCCTGAGCCCGCGGGTTTGAGATCCGCCAGGGCAACTTGGCGAGACCTCATCTCTACAATAAATCAAAAAATCAGCCGGGCATGGTAGCACATGCCTGTAATTCTGGCTACTCGGAAGGCTGAGGTGGAAGGATCACTGGAGCCCAGCAGGCGAGGCTGCGGTGGCCGGGAGCGGCCACTGCACTCCAGTCTGGGTGACAGTGTGAGACTCCAACTCAAAAAAAAAAAAAAAGAAATGTTCCAAGGAAGTTTCTGTCCAGCCTGGGTCAATAATTATTGATGAACCAGCCACTGTGACCAGGAGTATGGGGCATTCCAACTGACCAAGCCTGGGGACATGTTCATCCCTTTGACTAAGGGTAGACTGGATAATCCAAACTGCACAGAATGAATTCCCACAGGAAAGAGGAATTTTGAGTGCTGAATGGTCCCTAACCACATGCTCACTACAACTGCTCAGTCTTGATTTCCTCACCTGTAAAATGTGGCTAGAATGCTTTTCTCATAGGACTATTATAAGGTTAAATATATTGAATAGAGCATCTGGAACACTGCTCAAATGATGGTAGCTAATATTTTGCCAAACAGTAATTTACTATTAGTTTGTTTAGGTGGCTTTGTAGTATGCTAAATTGGCTAGGTTGAACTACATTTCCCAGAATTCCCTTTCTTCTATGTTTCTGGATTGGGTGTGCCAATAGATTCTTGAGTGAGATCTGGAAGTTGAGCAGCAGCCTTTTTGTAGCTCACAAATATTGTCACTTGTCTGCAGGCTCACCTTGTTGGTGTGGGGCAGCAGACAAGCCTACAGCAGATCCTGCTTCCCCTGGATCCTTCCTCAGCTTCTCCAACTTCCAGGCTAGATGTGTATTTACTTCCATGACAGAGGGCACCAGATGCTTCTGAAGGACACACGTACCACGGGGGGCAGTGAGAACTGACACTGGCTTCTTTCCTCTTAGGTTCCACCTAATGCTTATGGACTCCAGCTTGACCTTTTTCTCCTTTACTTTACACTCACCTTCCCTTTCCGACTGTTCTTCCTCCCTGAGGACTTCATGCTCCACCATTAGACACAAAGATGACAGCCTCACAGAGACTCCTTAACTGGCTCCCATAATTACAGAAGATCAACTCTCTCTCTTGCCGGGTGTGGTGGCTCACACCTATAATCCTAGCATTTCGGGAGGCAGAGGTGAGAGGATTGCCTGAGTCCAGGGGTTCCAGACCAGCCTGGGCAACATGGCAAGACCTTGTCTCTACAATAAATCAAAAAATTAACCAGGTGGTGGTGGCACACACCTGTAATTTCAGCTACTTGGAAGGCTGATGTGGAAAGATCACTTGAGCCCAGCAGGTCAAGGCTTTGGTGGTATACCACTTAGCTCCAGCCTGGGTGACAGAGTGAGACCAAAAAAAAAAAAAGCAAAACTTCTCTCTCATACAGGTCTCTCTCTATCTCTCTCTCTCTCTCTCTCTCTCTCTCTCTCTCTCTCATACACACACACACACACATTCACACACACACACACACACACCGCTTTATGTGATTCTGCTTCTCTCATTGGACCCTGACTAATAAAACCAGAACCTAAGTTTTCTAAACTCCCTCCCATCTCATGTTGGGCTCCCTTTTGGAAAAGAAGACATTTTGGAAATTGTTTCAAGGGAATCACAAATTAGGATAAAACTAGAGTTAATTATGGTAACCCTCAAAATAATTTTTTTTAAATAAAGAGAACTAGAAAAAATAAAAGACCACAGCACCAACCACACTGTAACTTCCTACTAGAGGCACAGTACATGAAATAAATGAGACACTCACAACATCTTCTATTATTGATTCAGCATTGGCTCGGACTTGCCTGATGTCAGTGTCAAAATCCAAGCAAGAGGCAACGAGATGCTTGAGTCAAGAGGAGGAGTTAAGTTGTTTAAATGCTTCAAAGATAAGGCGAAGGAGTGAGGGAGTTCATCATACTCACATATGTGCAGGATGGGAGCATCTTGCCACGTGCCGTTCTGCACACAGCAACTTGGCTGGGACCCCATGGCAGTTGCCCAGGACAGTGTTCTGGACTTCCTCATTCCTGTTCTCTCTATCCAGGAAGTAACAAAGCAGTACATGTTGCTCCCTTCTCTGAACTGTAGGGAACTTAAAACAAGCAAGGGAAGTATTCCCACCCTGTCACATGAACCCAGATGGGTTTAGGAAAACCTGAGTTCAGTTTGGGGCTTTGTCAAGTCCTCCCTCCAGACAGGGAAGCTTATTGGATTTTTGACCCTCCTCCATACTCAGTCTTCAAATCTTTCTTTCTTGGACCTGCCTACCTGAAATTCTACCACTAGAGTCACTTATTTGAGGTCCAGGTTAGAACCATGTGAGATAGTTTAACCTTTTTTTCCTTGTGAAATTAAGTAGAGATCCTCTCCATAAGGAGTGGGAGGCTTCATGACAGTTGGTAGGGCTACTGGGGGGATTCAGAACCCAGGTAGTAGGGAAGGGGACAGCGGAGTGGGAGTTCCAGGAGTGGCCGTGGCATGAGTGCCTTGAATGGCTCCAATGAGTGTGGAGGGCCGTAGGTTGGGGGTGAGAGAGGATATATAAAGGAATGTCAAAAGGCCCTGAACTCTCTGCCACAGATAGACCTAAGGCCACATACCATTCCTGTCTTTGTATCATAGTCATTTTATGGATCATGTAAAGGGCCTGGCCCATGTTCTCTGTGATGGCAGTTCAGATACCTCTACTGTCCCATCCTGAACCTGACCTCTGTTCCTAACTGCAGTCTGTGCTGGCCTCACCCTTACAGCCTCTTGCCTTGAGAGTAGGCCCATGTCTTTTGCTTTCTCTATGTTGGGGTTTCTCTGATACTGTGGACACTAGTGGGAGCCCACTTAGCACTCACATATGCATAGCCCTGACCCGCAGGGGAGTTAAGGCCTCCAGTGTAACCCTTGAACCATGGACAGTGGGAGTGATGTGAATGCCTCTTCTGGCTGGGCATTGGGTGGACAATCCTGAGAGATCTTTTATATGCTCCTCAAAAGGTCCTGGGTGGGAGCAAGCTCCAGTTGCTCAGTAATGGACTCAATGATACATTTTATTTTATTTTATTCTATTTCATTTTATTATTTTTGAATTGGAGTCTTACTCTTTGTCACCTAGGCTGGAGTGCACTGGCATGCTCACGGCCACCGCAGCCTTGACCTGCTGGGCTTAGGCGGTCCTTCCTCCTCAGTCTTCCAAGTAACTGGAACTACAGATGCACGCCACCATGCCCGGATGGATTTTGTGATTTATTGTAGAAACGAGGTCTCACCAAGTTGCCCAGGCTGGTCTTGAACCCCTGAGCTAAGGCAATCCTCTCACCTCGGCCTCCCAAAGTGCTGGGATTACAGGCTGAGCCACTGCACCCAGCCAATAATACATTTTATATTGACTTTTCTTCCTCTCCCTAGTTCCTCAGTTCTGATCGCTGGGATCACTTCCCAAATAAATCCCCCAAATTACCTGCACATAATCTTTTATCTAGGGCTCAGCTTTCCATGGAGGACCCAGGACAGGGAAAATAATATTTTTGTGTTATCCCAGTAAATCCCAGGGCCCCATGGGGCTCAGTCTCAGTAGGAAGTTCAATACATAGTCTAGCAAATAATAAAGGCACCATAAAAATGAATTCCAACCTTTAGCATCAATATTTAGTTGGGGCTCGGAAAACAACACCCCAAAATGAAAGCCTCTGAAATAAAAGTTTTTCCTTGACCTTCTCCTGCCCTCCCATCTCAGTCCCACTCTCCCCTGAGGCTAGCAACGGAAACTAGAATCCTTCCCCAAGGCAGGTCATAGAAACCATAACTCCTTTTCCCCAAAGCCAGCCATAACACCTAAAAATATGACTCTTTCTCTCTGCCTTTCTGTGTAAAAACAAGTCATAAAGAAATTATCTGATCTACCTTGTATGACTGCAAGTCATAAGACCTCCATTCCAGAAAGGGTCCCGCATCACACCCAGAAAACAGAATGTATGCTCAGAGGGGCCAAGAAGAATCTAGACAGACAGGTCTTGTTGGGTTTCCCCAATCAATCTACTACCATTAGATCACAGCCTTTTTGTCCTATCATATTTCTAAATGGTTGTCTATACTTTGTTGAACCTAAGCATAAAAACGGATAATTTCCCCTGGATCTTTGGGTCTTCATTCTGAAGGTTCCCGTGTATACACGTTAAATAAATTTGTATGTCTCCAATTAATCTGCCTTTTGTGAGTTGGTTTTCCAGCAAACCTTCAGAGGACCAAGGGACACTTGCCCCCTTGGCCCCTAGAGCATTTATAAAGATATGTCAAAGGGCGTCCAACAATTTCTAAACCCCCCTTGTTCAGGCCCCACAGCTATTCCAGATCCTTTTGGACGCCATTCTTGCTCTTCTTTTTTATCTTTTAATACATGCATGTATTTAGCTTCTCTGGATTAGATATATAGAGACAGACCTTAACTTACAAGTTTACAATGGGTTTATCAGGATATTAAATGCACTTCTGACTTTGAAATTTATTGAGATCTAGCCCCATCATAAGTCAAGAGGCATGTGTACACCACACACACACTCTCTCCAACCTCTCTTCAGAAGGTGCTTTGAGTCTGCAACACTAAACAGCAACAGTCTTCTTTCACCGGTGGTAGTGGTAGGCTAGCGGACTGCTAACCTCTTCCAATGCCCTCCCCCTTCAGTTCTTGGGTAAGAATTAGGCTGCAACTTCCAGAGCATTAAAGTAGAACCTGGCTTGCATGGTGCCTAGATGGATGCCCACAGCAAATTTGCAAGGAGACAGCCTTTTTCATGCAACTACACACATAGAAAATGGGCATTTTTGTACCATATACTCAAGTAAACAGATTAAACTGCCATCCCAAAAGCTGAGGGCCTCCCCAACTTGTTTGACAAAGCATGACCCATTCGCAGCACATCAGTGTGCCAGACCACCCCAGCTGGGAAGGCTGCGGGGTCGTGCAGGCAGTGACCAGGGCTCTCACACTGTGGTCGGTCCTGAGAACACGTAGAGAGCTCCTAATGAACACAGACACTTGCTTGACATTTTCCTGCATTCTTACATTTGCCAACTGCCTCCCTACCCCCATCCACACATTCCACGACATGGCAATTAATTGTTCTCTGCTGTTCAGCAGCATTGGTGTGCACAGCCACAACTGCAGTCTTGCTTTGTTCCTGCTTTATAATCAGTGGCTGTCCCTCAAAAAGCAGACAAAACCAGCCAGCTGCAGACCCAGCTGTCAGTGAGCCCCGACACTGGCATTCAAGTGGCCGCAAGAGAGCCCATGCAGTGCCCAGAGAGAGTCCATTCTTCTCTTTTCTCCTTCTCACAATTGACAGGCTCTGAGGAAGGAAACGTGAGCTCTGGGCTTGGCAGCAGGGCAGGAGGCTCTTGTTAACAGCTTGCCTTCCTGTTTATATGGGGTCTGGCAAAACTGTTAATTTCTCTCACGGAGGTGACAAACGGGAAACCCAGGACCGCCAGGGAGCAGCAGCCTAGAAAACAGCCCAGGCGTGACTTGTTGAAGTAAGGCCAGGAGGCTGGGTATGGATGGGCAGAGACCTTTGTGGGTTCCCAGGCCCGTGAAAGAGGACATCTGCCTTAGCTGTCCCTCTCGAAAGATGCACTGCTCCCCGCTGTGCATACCTCTCCTGCCGTTGTCTGCTTCCCACCAAGGTGCCCCACGACAGACAGTGGAATACCCGTGGTGCAGCTCAGAAGCTGTTTCCCAAATAAGCATCTGTGTTAGGACCTGTGGGTCTCGTCCTCACCATCCATGAGCAACCCTGGTCTGGCTCTGAAGTTGAAATCACTCCAGGAAATACACTGGGGCTGGGCAGCCCCCTTCCTGCTGCTTCCCTCTGGCATCCTAAACCCTAAGCAGGGTTTCTCCTCCCTGCCTGTACATTGAAAGCACCTGGGGAAAGTCAGGTTCAATTGTTCTGGGGTAGGATATGGGCACTGATCTTTTTTTAAAAGCTTCCCAAGTGATTCCAATGAGCTGCCAGGGTGGCGAACCACTGAAAAGGATAGATTGCTGTTGTCAGTTTCAGTATCAATCATTATTATTCTTTTAAGTTAAATGCCAGCTTATTTCAAATGCCTGTTTGCAAGAGTGGGATGGAGACAAGGAATAAGATGAGGAAGAAACAGATTCCAATGGCCACAGCCCCCTGGTAAGGTGTCCCAATTTGGCTGGGACTAGGGGTGTGGGTTTGAGGAAATTTTCCCGGGATATGGGACTTTCAATGCTAAAACTGGGAAAGTGTCACCCTACCAGCCTCCACAGCATCCTGGGCTGCCTTTACCAGGGGTTCCCTGAGCCTCTGAGCCTCTTGAAGGCAGGGGTGAGGTCCTATTCATGATTGTATTCTCCAGTATCTGCCATACAGTAGGTGTTCATTATTTAGTTCCTGAATTTGCTGGCTCCTGTTTAATTCAACAAAGGCTGTTAGCTTCTTATATTTTATGTAGGAATGTTACCATGCTTTCATGGCCTGGAGAAAGACATAGTATTATTTGTTCTAGAGAGAGACGCAGCTTCAGTGTGGGTGGGAGAGCAGGTTGTGGGCTGAGCTTTGGAACAGTATTTGCAAGCCTGTGGACGCAGAGTGCTGTGGCTGCAAACATTTTGGGAAATGGAGCTATTCTCACCACAGATACAGATCTCATTTAAATATCCCTGTGCACACAATTATCCTATCATAGGAGCTGGACTGCAAAAATGAGCTATTTTGGAAACTTTGTCTCTTATAGAAGGAAAATCAAGATTCTCCTTTTTCTTCTTTTTTGCTTCAGTTTTATATGAAGGAAGGGTTTGTGAAGAACGTAGCAGCTCCCTTCTCAGGCTTTTTGAGGACTCCCAAAGCCTGACTGGCAGGTCCTCCAGCAGCTGACAATGAAGACCCATTCCCCATCCTTGTCACAGCCATCGTGGGTTCCTGCATGGCCCTACGGCGGTGCCAGGATCCTTCTTGTTTCTGTCTGGGAAGCTCCTACCCAGCCTCTCTTACTTCCATCACTTTCTGCAATGGTCAGCTCAAACTTAGGCTCCTCCAGGAAGCCCCATCTCCCCCTCTCTCTTCTGGAAATTTCCAGAAAAAACAGACTCTCTACCACACTGTCCAGCATCCCTCTGTGATCCCTTCTGGAAGTCACCAGGTAATTAGTTCCGCCAACATTTCCTTTGCTGATATATTCTCTGCTCACCAGCCTCAGTCTTGATATTCCTGGGACTGTCTGAAAACCTGGTTGTCTGTGTTCTGCCCACCTGCTCACTGTAATGTGTAATCTGTGGGAAAGAGTGTAGATGAGACATTTAATCAGCAAAAGACCCCAATCCTCTGCTGCTTCTCTCTCCCCTGGCAGCTGAAGTGGGGGGCAGGGAAGATGGGTGTGGAGCTGGCTCTGCAGCCACTTGGGTGGGAGCTCTCTGATATGGCTGCCTTCCCTGATTCTGTGTTGTGGGCATTTCTTGAGAACTTCTATGAGACCACAGGCTGCCGTCTCTGCTGCAATCTCTACCATGTCCTCAATTCCGTCCAGATCCTCAGCTTGGCCCACAAGGAGTAGCAGAGCTCAGGGCCAGGAGCCTGACTCTGGAGTCAGCTACCTGGGTTCTGTCCATGTGGCTAAGTCCTCCTAGTACCTTAGTATTCTCATCCAGAAAATGAATGTAATAACTGTACCTACTTCACTGGGTTATTCAGAGGATCAATTGAGCTACTTCTGTTAAAGCCATTAAAACAGTGCCAGACACATAATAAATGTTGGCTACTGTAGTGTAATGTTCCCTTAAGGGAAGAAAAGGAGGAGATGGCCAGTCATCTCTAGGGGAGAGGCCACTTGGCTTTTGTGAATCCTGCATCCTAAAGTTTTCCTGTCTCTGAGTTTGGTTCTTATTGTTAGAGGCAGTCTGGCCTCCTGAGGAATCTCTTGCTCCAACTATTTCTGAGATTCCTTCTGTGTGTCCTGTGTCTCCAAAAGATTCTAGCCATGGCCGAACTCTAAAAAAGTTGTTTTTAATTGCCACTCTGACATAGTCTATTTCTAATTGTTTTGAATGTGTTACTCTTGATATCTTAAACCTCCATGTGCTTCTTGAAGCAAGCAATTCTGTCTTGTGCATTTTCTTTATCTCCCAACTACTCCTAAGATAGTTCTGACCAGGTGTGGTGGCTCATGTCTATAATCCCAGCACTTTGGGAGGCCAAGGTGAAAGGATTGCCTGAGTTTATGGGTTCCAGACCTGCCTGGGCAACTTGGTGAGACCTCATCTCTACAATCAAAAGATTAGCCAACACAGTGGCACATGCCTGTAGTTCCAGCCACTTGGAAGGATCAGGCAGAAGCATCGCCTGAGCCCAGCAGATCGAGGTTGTGGTGGCCATCAGCATGCCACTGCACTCCAGCCTGGGTGACAGAATGAGACTTAGACTCAAAAAAAAAAAAAAAAGATAGTTCTAAGCAATGCTCAAATGACACATCAGAACCTGGGAGATGCCAGGTGTGTGGCTCACACCTATAATCCGAATACTTTGGGAGGCCGAGGCGAGAGGATTACTTGAATCCAAGAGTTTGAGACCAGTCTGGGCAACATAGCAAGACCTTGTCTCTACAAAAAAATAAAAAATAAAAAAAAGTCAAGCACAGTGTCTCACGCCTATAATCACAGCACCTTGAGAAGCCGAGGCAGGAGGATTACTTGAGCCAAGACCAGCCTGGGCAACATAGCAAGACCTTGTCTCTACAAAAAAAATTTAAAAATAAAATTAACCAGGTGTGATGGCACTTGCTGCTTGGGAGGCTAAGGTAAAAAGATAGCCTGAGCCCAAGGAGGTTGAGGCTGCCGTGAGTGTGATTGTGCCACTGCACTCCAGCCTGAGTGACAGACCTTGACTCAAAAAGAAAAAGAGAAAGAACCAGGGAGAACTCAAAAGCAATGTACCACCCATTGCCTAGTGTCCACAAGACCAGAAATAATACTGAAAAGACCCCCTTGACCTTGAACAACTGAGTTTGGATAGGCAGATTGGCAAATATACCTGCCTTGGATTTTGGAAAGTTGAGAGAGTGGAATGACAACCAGCAGAACTTCCAGTCTCAGCAGAGTAGCCTCTGTCCACTCCCAGAAGTTTGGCAAGAGCCCAAATAGCTCTATTTGGAAGGCAGACAGGGGAGACGCCAGTCAGAGTCAATAAATAGACAACCTTCTCTCCCCCGATTTTTTTTCCTCAGTGATGCACGGAAATAATACTGAGCCTAGAGTCTGCAATAATCAAATAGACATGGACCATGAAGGAGTTATCATTCCAGGCTTCAAGGAAAGCCCCAGGGCTCTGCTGTGGTTCTCCATGATCACCCTTCTTTTATTGGAAGAGGAACTGTTTGTGGCATCTCTTGGGTCCTTCTGGCATTTTAGAGCCTTTGCTGGAAAATGCTTTTAGATTATTATTAAGTCTGTGTTATCCTTGAAAAGACTGGATGAGTAATAAATGAGCTAACCTATGCTATTTTTCATAAAGAACCCTAAATTCCTCCCACTACCCTGAATAAAATATCTGTATTCCCACCCACACTCTCAGCTACCTGCTGCCAAGGTTGAATCCCTGCCAAGCCTGGCTTCAGCACTACTGCCCCTGGGGTTTTGGGCTGCTCCCCCATTCCAGCCAGGGTCCTTGACTCTGTGTCTAGAGTCCTTGCTCCACTCTGATACAGATAAAGACATGTTAATGGGGCCAGGAGTCCCTCCACCAGATGGCTAAAATGCCATAGACTGATTGCAGGCAGCAGCCCTTGGAGAAGAGTCTAGACATTAGATGCTTTGCTGTGCAAAAGCTGTTAGCAAACAGTGAGGCAGACCATCCCCCACCCACCAAACATGCCATGTTCCTACCCAGGCTTCCAGACTCATCCTGTCCACCCCAAAAGGCCTTCCCTTCTCCTCAATATCTGACAAATCCTACTGGTTTTCAAGACTCAGTCAAATACCTTCCCCTCCTCTAGCCATTCCTTCAGAATAGGTGCATTTATTGAGCACCCACTTAAATCCAGGAGTGGACTAGGGATGAGGATTATATAGAGATGACACTCTCACAAGCCCACCTGCAGGGAGTTCCCAACCTAGGAGGCTCTCGTTACCACTCCAGCCCACAAGCGCTACCCTTCTTTGAACTTTTTGAATAAGAAGTTTAAGGTACAGTATAGACTTCACAGAGTCATCAGTTTTAGAAACAGAAGGAACCTCAGAAAAACTCATCTGGTCAGTCCAGCCTTCATTAATATAACCCCTAACTTACAGATGAGTTAACTGAGCCCTTGAGAGGTTAAGAGCTTTGTCCAAGGTCACAGAGTGAGCTGGTGGCCCTTAGGTCCTCTAACTGCTGTCTATGTTGGTCTTATTTCCCCAGTTGATCTCTGAGTTTCCCAAGAGAGCCCAGGACATTTTAGCTTCCCTACCTATAGCCTTCCTGCCAACACCTCTGCAAACATTAGGTGCTTTAATAAATACTGATGACTTGCTGACTGCTCTTGGGCCTCTCTCAGCTTAAGTCACAGGTCTCAGGGTCAGAAGCCTGCTCCAGCTGAGACCCCACAGTCCAGGCCCCATTTGGAGAGAGACTGAGTTTCTTCTCCATTGCTCTGGCCTCACAACTCACATTCCCTTTGCGTGGCCTCCTTTTGAGAAGCATCAGCTTTTAGGCCCCAGGAGGGGACTTGCATCTCATTGTTTACAAACAGGCTTTGCTTGCTCCAAAGGTTCAATCCTCAAGACAGGCCCAAGTGAGCAGCCCTTGGAATTGGAGAGGTCTAGTTAAATAGGGATCTTGGTAGCAGTCTTCTTCCTCAGAGAAAATGAAGTTACCCTGATCTCTTATTTCCCATGAACCATTTGGAGAAGAGGAGATAATAAAGACAGCTGAATTTTCCCCTGGACCATCCTTGGGCAGCTCCTTTTGAGGGGCTATGGTCTTCCCAAGAGAATGCAATATAGGGGAGAAGCTGGTGGGATTGTGCAGGCTTATCCAAGGTAGACCCTGCCCTCAGAGGTGGGCCAGCCACAACGAGTCATGAGGTTCCTGTGAGTTTGGGTCTTTAGCCAGGGAGGTGAGGTGAGGGACAAACCATGGGTGTTTGTCCCTCTGAGGGCATCCATACCTGGTGGGGAATTTAGGAAGCCAGAATTGAGAACTCTGCATGGGGACATTTAGATATCAGGATTCAAATCAGAACCTTTCTATAGATTAACTTGCTGTCTTTGTGTCAAATATCCCATTTAACTCTCCATCCAGAGCTGTCCCCAGGATCCTGTGAGTTGGCAGAGGAACCACAGGGCCTGGGGGTGGAGAAACAGGGAGGGAAGTGCTGAAAATAGAGAGAAACATTTCCCACCCATCAAGGGGTAATCAGTTTGGTGGGGAAGGCAGACTAATAGAGACGTCATTATGCCAAGAGGAAGTAAACCAGCTGATGGGTGTCTTCCTGGAGCGCGGAGACCTGGAGGAAGGAGCAGCTCGCTGACCTCAGGGGTTAGCTTTTCTTTTAGGGGCCAAAGAAATGAGGATGCGCCGGAAGAGTGGGTTCAAGGCCAGAAGAAGAACGGGATACAAAGACAGAGGTCCTGGGGCTGGAGCACGGATGAATTTTCTCAGGGACTGGGGAAGGGAGAAAGACAGAGCAACCTGAGACAAACTCTCCGCCAGCCCAGACAGCCGACAGCCAGGAGACAGCCTGCTTCTAGGGCACCAAACACTGCCTCTTCCCAAAGACCAGAAAGTGTCAGCCAACAGAAAAGCCACCCGGGCCTATTTTCACTTGTTCCTACTCTCAGGAGCCAAGACGATGCCTCCTTCTGTCTTGCTGACCGTTCCCACTACATTCAGCAGAACAGCCAGGTATTCTCCAAACTGCTGTTTGCTTCCTATTACCAGGCAACAGGCAGACTGAGTAGCCGACACCTTTAATTTAATTTGTTGTTTTCTTTAAATAAAATTCCTTGGAAAGAGCTCTGAAAGTGAGGAGAAGAAATCCTAATTTGGTAACACCATTGAATGTTTCCACTTTCCAGGGCAATTCAATCTCTGGATTTTTGATTAAGAAAAAAAAGAGATAGAAAAATGAACTGAAAAGGATCTTAGCAGAAGCAAAGTGAGTCCATGCAGCTTGAAAATGAAGATAAAAATGTCTTAGCAAAGTTTGTATTTCCCCCCAGCTCACATGTGACAGGGCCAGGTGACCTCCCAGCTTTGCCCACCATGCCATCCCGCCCTGATCCCATCCTGGGTTCTTTTTGAGGGAAGAGCTTAGCAATCCTTATAGGCCCAACCACTTCTACTAGACCTGACCTTAAGGCTGGAACATACCACTAGCCAATTTAGGGATGTGTATTTCTCCATACTAAAGGTTGCCTGGGTCACTTATATATGTATGCTAAAGGAAAATTAAATGTGTGACTGAAATAGCATAACGTGTATTTTCGCATTTCCCGGAAAGATAAATATATTGTTTGGCTTTGTCCTCTGGGGATGCAATGACAGAAGGTAAAAGAGGTGGCTGCCTGCCGTGTCTGGGCCTGACATGACATAGACCTGAGCTGCCCCCAAGGTCCACATTCAGAGATGGGACATGGGGGGACCTAGGTTACCTTCGTGTCCTGTCGCAGAACAAAACTTAGTTCTGTCAGACTCTACCACCTGTAGCTAGCATGCCTCTAGCAAGTACCCTCTCACCTATGATGGCTCCTTTTCCCCATCCTCTGACAGTCATACTTAATGGACACCAGCCCTCTAAGTGTGTGGACTTGCTGGCATACAGAAATAAAAGCATCCTTGGTCTCTCCTACTTGTATGGGCCTCTCTGCCTTATCAGCTGAACAGGATGATTCTTGCAGTGTGGGATTTTACTCTCCTGTTCCCCCCGGTGTCAGCAAGGTCTGTCTATGATGAACACGCCACTCACTGTGACAGTCATCGTCCCTTGACAGCCACATGCATCCACATACAAACCAGTTCTATAGAGCTTGCAATCTAGAGGTTAAACATGAATGTGACTAGAACAGCAACAGCTCAATTCAGAGGCCCAGTTGTAATTCCACTAGATGCTACTGACTTTTTTTTTTGGAGTTGGCGTCTCACTCTGTCACCCAGGCTGGAGTGCAGTGGCACGCTCACGGCCATCACAGCCTCAACCTGCTGGGCTCAGGTGATCCTTTTGCCTCAGCCTTCCAAGTAGCTGGAATTACAGGCGCGGGCCACCAAGCCCAGCTAATCTTATTATTTGTTGTAGAGATGAGGTCTTGTCATATTGCCCAGCCTGGTCTCAAACCCTGGGTTCAGATAATCCTCTTGCCTCCACCTCCCAGAGTGCTAGGATTACAGGTGTGAGTCACCGTGCTGGGCAAGACGCTACTGATTCTTTAAGTTCCACTTTCCAGGGCAATTCAATCAGACAAATGTAACTGTCCCTTGACCTTCAGGCTAGATGTCAAATGAAGATGTGGGGTCTCTGATCCTTTCATTTGTGGGATCTTTTCCCCCTCTTGGAAACCTGACAGGGTATTGACTGGTCCCTTGATGCATACACTGCACCCCACACCCCTGAAGCTAGGGCGCACACAGCCGTTTTTCTTTGCTCAGCCCTGACCCCAGTGGCAGCCTCAGCGAGTGAGGGCTGCTGGCTGTCTCTGCAGGATCATGCTGAAGTGCGCCAGGGCTGGGGCACACTTCGCAGGGGTGAAATGGAAGGGAATTTTCCTAAAGACAGGAAAGGGAATCACTGCCAGCCCCCTGCACATTAGCCAAAACCACACAAGCTCTGGAGCTGGTATTACCACAGACAACTTCACATCCCCAAACCTTGTGAACCAGACCCAGGAGAGCAGACTGTTGAAACGGACCTCAGTCAACAAACACCTGGTTTCACAATTAGCATCTGTTTTCTGATTAGAAAACAAAAAGGAATGATGTGGCATGAGAAAACCCAGCAGTGGGCAGGCAAACTGTCCCCAGGCTCCTCTGCAGAAGCTCAACCTCCACCCAAAGTTCTGCCATCTGGCCTTTGCAGAGTGCGTGAACCACTGAGAACGTTTGGCCTCCGTACCTCTGGAGCTGGGACTAACTCAGTGGGCCAGAAAGCTTGGGTGTCCTAACTCTGAGTCACCACAGCCCTACCTGGTCCTGCAGCCAGAAAACAGAACCACTGAATTTCAACCAAATGGACTGAGAACTTGAGAGGACCATTACTGGAAAGCCTTGCAATGAGACAAAGCAGAACAAAGCAGGACAGAACCAGAAGAAAAGAAACGTTCAGTTGGCACCTGGAGCAAAGGCCACTCTGTCTCTGAGAGGCCTTGACACCTAGGCGAGCCTTCCTGGGAGTTGTTTTAACAAGGATACTCCAGAAGTCTCTACAGTGTGTTCAAGTTCACATGTTCTTAGAATGTTAAAGTAGGAAGGGACGGCTGGGCGTGGTGGCTTAAGCCTGTAATCCCAGCACTTTGGGAGGCAAAAGCGAGAGAATCGACTGAGTCCAGGCGTTCGAGACCAGCCTGGGCAGCTGGGTGAGACCTCATCTCTACAAAAAATTAAAAAATTAAAAAATGAGCTGGACATGGTGGGGCACACCTGTCGTTCCAGCTACTTGGAAGGCTGAGGCGAAAGGATCACCTGAAGCCAGCAGGTCGAGGCTGTGATGACCATGAGTGTACCACTACCCTCCAACCTGGGCAACAGAGACTCCAACTCAAAAAAAAAAAAAAACAGTGGGAAGGAATTGTCTGTGGGATTTCTGCAAGTGCTATCTCCTTTCTGAGCCAAAGTTTGCTTATCTCTACAGTACAGTGAAGGGACTGAACTAAATCCGTGAGTCTCAATCCTGTCTGCACGTGAAAACCACCTGGGGATGCTGCAATCGTGACTTCAAAGTAATCCAGGGGCAGATGAGGGGAAGCACCACAACAGGACTGGCCACGAGCTGAATCTGTCTAAATGGGATGATAGGTAAATGGGGGGATAGGGTTATTCTATTGGAATTAGACGTTAATTGGATTTTTTTAAGTCAGAGTCTCACTCCATTGCCCAGGCTGGAGTGCAATGGCACACTCACGGCCACCCCAGCATCGACCCTCTGGGCTCCGGCGATCCTTCCACCTCAATCTTCCAAGTAGCTAGAACTACAGGCACATGGTACCACACCCGGTTAATTTTTTGTTTATTGTAGAGATGAGGTCTCACCAAGTTGCCCGGGCTGGTCTCGTACCCGCAGGCTCAGGTAATCCACTCGCCTCGGCCTCCCAAAGTGCTGGGATTACAGGCTGAGCCACCAAGCCCAACCTAATCAGGTATTAGTTATTCAGAATTAAAAGTTAAAAGCAAGAACAATTACTACTGTTACCCTAAAACTAGCTATGCCTGGAACCCATTAAAATGGAATGTCTAGGGGCTGGGGCCCTGGCATTGGTGCTATAAAGGAGTCTCCTGGTGAGTCTAATATGCAGCCAGGATGGCGAACACTGGACTAAACACTCTCCATGGGCCCCACATTGCAGCTGAGCTGCTGAGGCACCCACACCTTCCACCAAACAGCAAGTCACATTCAGATCCCGTTTGCTTTAACTTCCTCTTGCTGCAGCTTCTCCCATCAGAGAGGAGGTAACAGGAGGGGGCAGGGCAAAACTCTCTTGGGCCTTAACCCCATGTCCTCTAGCTGGTAGATTCTGCCCTGAATGGTAGAATCATTCAAACAGGTAGAATGTCCCAAATAAGCTGCTCCCCAAGACTTTCAGGGCCAAGTGTGACCACTCAGGGAGGAAGATGGCTGCACCTCCAGGTGTATCAGGAGGCTCCAGACAGGAACAGTCCCTCTCACCCATATGGTGAGCCTTATTTTCTGTCTCCTTGTAGGCCTCCCACCTCTCTGAATACAGCAAGTCACATTCACATGGCATTGGGTTTAGCCTCCCTGCAGACACCGAATGTTCCTGGAGCATTTCCCAACATCTCTTTTCTCCCTATTGACTTCGGAAGCCAGGACCAGGAAGCAGTAAAGAGACTCAGCTTGGACTTCCCCTCAGGATGTTCAGCTTCAGGGGGTCCCTGCAAAGGCTCCACCTGCTTTTCCTGCCTCTCAGCCCAGAACACCAGCCACGGGCCCTCTCCCCCACTCCTACTACTCTATATCTTCTGACCCTACTGACGGGATTTTCCCTCTTCCCACGCAAAGTTAACTCCAAACTCCTAGAAAACTCCCCTCTCAGGCCCCTTGTTCTTTATCAATGACAAATGGGCTCTACAGGGTCGTGAGGACCCCTCCTTACTTGGGTCTTTCTGGAATACAGGCACTTCTTTTTTTTTTTTTTTTTTTTTTTGAGTTGGAGTCTCACTCTGTCGCCCAGACTGGAGTGCAGTGGCCACTCCAGGCCACCGCAGCCTCGCCTGCTGGGCTCCAGCGATCCTTCCACCTCAGCCTTCCGAATAGCCGGAATTACAGGCGTGCGCTACCACGCCCAGCTGATTTTTTGTAGAGATGAGGTCTCGCTACCCAGGCGGGTCTCGAACCCGCAGGCTCAGGCAATCCACTCACCTCAGCCTCCCAAAGGCGTGGGATTACAGGCTGAGCCACAGAGGCCGGCACCAGGCACTTCTTAGTTTCTGTTTCCCCTTTCTCACACAGACACTTGCTACTGCCTTTCTCCGGCTGAAGCTGCCTCTCCAATTTGGCATTTGAGGACTTTTCTGCCTTACTTCCCATTATCTCCCTATTACAAATTTTTTTTTAAGATTCACATCTGTCTAAGGTATATAAAGGCAAGGAGAAGACAGTCCTGAATTAAATAGAAATACTCTGCAGAGTTCATATGTTGGGGCTGAGAGGAAAGAAGAAGAGGCTACAGAATCCACACCTGAACATGTACAAAAATAACTTCTACAGCAAGCCCTACCCCCAAGGATAACGTAGCTCTGCCCAGTCCCCAGAGCTGGAGGGAACATTACAAGGACAGCACCATGGGAGCAGCCAGTGTCGCCTCCCCGCCCCCCAAAACTAAAATCTCTGCTTTGGTCTGTCTGGTCAGCATATGCTCCCCAAACATACCCGGTACCTTTCTGTCCCTAGGTCTCTGCTCATACTAATCCTCCTGCTTTGAATGGCGTGCACTTTGTTTACCTGCCATCCTCAGTATTTGTCAAGTCAAATAACAAAAATGATACAGTTAAAACTTCTTGAGCATTTGGCTGGCTTAAAAAAAAAAAGCTTCTTGAGCACTTACTGTGTCGGTGTTAAGCATCTTATTTATACACTTCATCTCAACAACCCCTCACAAAATGCTGAGTCACTTTTTAAAAAACTTTTTATTTTGAAATAACAGTAGACTTACAGAAAAGTTGCAAAAATAGTACCGAGAGTTCTGTGTTAACATCTTACACATAGTACAATGATCAATAAATACCAGGAAGTTAACTTTGGCATCATACTATTAACTACAGACCTCAATAAGTCTCTGATGTTTTCCTCATGGTTAGCTTGAGGTTATGCCCTTTTGGCAAGAATACCACAGAAGTGACGCTGTGTCCTTGTCATTGCATTATACTAGTGGGTACATGATGTTAATTTGTTTTGTCTTATCACAGGTCATGTTAGCCTTGATCACTGGTAGGTTTCTCCATCGTAAAATTATTCTTTTGCTTTTCGTAATTGGTAAGCACATTAAGAGAACTACTTTGAGACTACAAATAGCCTGTTTCTCCTCCAACTTCTGCTCACTAAGTTTAGAACCACGAGTGGATCTTGCCTGCATTTGTTATTACTGTAATGGTGGCCCTGAGGTGATTTGCTTCTCAAGAGGGTCCCTGTTTTCCCCACCTTATTGACAGGGTTGCCCAAGGTCCCAATGCTAACAAGCCACAGAATAAGAACTAGGGCACCAAAACACAGCCTCTGACCCCAGGCTCTTTATTCTCCTCAGGGGGAGTGAACCATGTGCTGTCTCATGACACCTTTTGTCATCACTTGATTTTCCTGTGATCTTCTCTCCCAGAGACACACAGTTCCTGAAGGGCAGGGACCGTCTCCTATTTGATTTCCCCGTACTGCTGAGGACAAGGTCACGTGTGTTAAGAGGAGACAGAACCAAAAGAATGTCCAGCTTCTTTTCTTCCTCCCAGCCCACAAGGCCATGAGTAAAGTGGTGGGGAGGCCTGGCCACAGGCACACCCAAGTCTATGAACAGAGGACAAATGTAGGCAGGGTCTCCCCGAGGGGCAGGAGGCTCAGGAGAGCAGACACCAGCAGGACAACTGGTGGCAGATGGTAGAATAAAGTTCCAGAGAAAAGGTAGAGGGAGGAGGAGAGACCATCTTATCCAGTTCATTATTTTACAGGTGAGGAGGCCAAGACGCCATTCTAGGGCTTTATTGATTATGATCAGACTCTCAAGTGCAAAGTAGGTTTTACTGAAAGGATTCAGGGAAGGAGTTTACTGGAATTCATAGCCTGGAGGGACCTTTTCAGTTCAAGTGCTTCCCCTAATTACTAGCATCCCTATGCCTCTAAATTTACATTTATCCATAATTCAACACATATTTATTGAGTTCCTTCTATGGGGCACCACTATGCTAGCTACTGGGAATAAAACAGTGAGCAAAACCAGAGGTCCCGTTGGCACTGTGGGGAGTGGTCGTTTTTCCTGACTTGCCTTCTCTGGACCTACAGGTGAAGTAGATAAGCTAGAATATGAAGCCGAAGGGACAAATACTCGAAATGACATCCTGCACAGGCCAGAGAGGATCAGTGACTTGCTCAAAATCACACAGAGCCGGAACTTGGGTCCTGCAATGCTGATTTCTGAGCTCTTCCTGTGCATAAATGCATCCCTCATTCGTCTTTGCTGACTTTTAGATGCAGGGGCAGAAGGCAGAATGAGCTGAGGCCCCTATGGCAGCAGAGAGAGGTCATGGAGTGTGGTTTGGGTATCCATGGAGATGCACATGTGTGTTGGACTGGGCCAGGGCTGAGGCCGGGCAGCTGGGCCTATGGAAGGAATGGGGCTGGATGGAGAAGGGGATTTTTCACAAGGAATCCTGAAAACAAGGAGGAGCAGCCCCCAGGAGCTAGTTGTAGACTTCAGTTTCCAATTCTGAGGTTCACTGTTCTTACAGCAACGATCAGCCCGCTGATGACTGCCAGGGCTAAATGCCCAGGACCTGGACTTTGGTCTCCACAGTTAGAGGAAAGAGAAAGGGAAAAACAGCAGTATTGAGTGAGTGACTAGTACTGGATTGGCAGTGGTCCTGGGCTCTCGTCCCAGCTAGGCCATTATAGGCAGTGTCTTCGACTGTTAGGCTCCATTTCACTCACTGGATACAACACGAGGACGTGGGGCTACTTCAAGGATTTTCCATCTGAATCAGCCTGACAGCTAGTGAGATGGTAAATCCCAGGCCCACCCCAGAGATCAGGTTCAGGGGATCTGGAATGAGGCTCAGGGACATGCCTTGCTAACAAATGCCCCAAGATGATTCCAGGCCATGCTCAGACCTGGGCCACACTTTGACCAAAAGTAGACTTGGTCATCTCTGGAGTCTCTCAAGCTTCCCTGCAAAAATCAGCTTCCTTGGGCCAAAGAAATGGGTGGCAATCATTTTCCAGGAAGTCATTTACCTGTTAGTGTGGGATGGGCCAGCAGGAGAAGAAATTGGGCATTCTCCACTAACCAGGCAGGGGTAGGCAGGCAGTACACTGGCCTACAGGGAACGAGCAAACCAGCCCCTGCAGTGGAGATTGGAGACTGAACTGGAGGCAGCAGAGCCTGCAGATAAGGGCAAACCCACTGTCTGTTCGGGTCTCTGAGGCCCCACTCACCTCCTGCTTTCATTCCAGGCCTAGCCTTGCTTACCTCAAATCCCAACCAGGCCAAAGCTCCACCTGTACATATTTGTACACCAGAGAGCAGAGTTCTGGGCCTGGGCCCTAAAAGCACTTTGTGTTTCCCCAAATTCTAGGAGATCAACAATTTGAGGAGACCTCACCGGAGTCCACGAAACTAGCCAGAGGCCCCAGGTCTCTCTGTGGAAGTCACACATTCTATGAATCTCAATTTGTCTCACTGCATATGAGCTTTCCATCTTCTGCCCATTTTCCACCAAAAGCCCTACCCTCCAAGGCCTGCTTCCTCCATAAAGCTGTCTTGTCTTCCCAGCGACAAGCACTTGCTTTTTTCTCTGCAGTCTTGTTAGCTAGCCATTTTTATGCCCATCTCCTGCACTATATGGATGTAGGGACTCTCCCATCTTTGCTCTCCAGAGAGCCTAGCACAAAGCAGGTGTTCATCAACGTGAAAAGAACAATGAGGTCGGGTACAGTAGATCACGCCTGTAATCCCAGTACTTAGGAGACTGAGATGGTCAGATTGGGGTTTGAGACCAGCCTAGGCAACTTGGCGAGAGCTTGTCACTACAATATAAAAAAAAATTCCCGCACCTTTGGGAGGCTGAGGTGAGTGGATTGCCTGAGCCCACGGGTTTGAGACCCACCTGGGCAGCGAGACCTCATCTCTACAATAAATCAAAAAATCAGCTGGGTGTGGTAGCGCATGCCTGTAATTCCGGCTACTGGGAAGGCTGAGGCGGAAGGATCACCAGAGTCCAGCAGGTCGAGGCTTCAGTGGCCGGGAGTGGCCACTGCACTCCAGTCTGGGCGACAGAGTGAGACTCCAAACTCAAAAAAAAAAAAAAATTAGCCAAGTATGGTGGTGCACACCTGTCGTTCCAGCTACTTGGAAGGCTGAACCCAGCAGACAGAGGCTGTGGTGGCTGTGAGCATGCCACTGCCCTCCAGCCTGGGCAACATAATGAGACTCCAACACCCCCCCCCAAAATTTTTTTAAATAAAATTGGATGAAACCAAAGAAGATATAAATGTGGTCTACTCTTCAGATGGGATCCCCAGGCCTGATAACTGGCTTCCAGCAGAGGGGACATAAGGGTGAAATCTTTAATTTAAACAAGGGAGGGAATGTGGATAAGAGTAAGCAATGACCCTGAGACATTTATGTCAAAAATATGGGAGAACAGTGGAAGAAAGAAAACCAGAAGCTCAGTGACTGAGAAAGAGGCGTTTTGCTCCATGGCTCCCTAGGAAGTCACATCTCAACTACTAAATTACAGCATAAGGGAGGAATAAAATCCAGTCTTCTCATGGAGTCTCAATTTTGCCATCTGTAAAATGTGTACAACAATCATTCCTACCCATAGGTTTGTTGTGAGGATTAGATAAGATCATGGCAGGGCTAGTAGATGCTTTCCCTGACACCAGAGTAAACAGTACCTTGGCCTGGTTAATTGTATGTGACTATCTACATTCTATTGTAGAAGACAGAGACACTATTCAACCATTCCTCGTAGTAGGCATGGGTCCCATTCCTCCTTATTTTTAGGGTTCTGTTTGTTTGTTTGTTTTGTTTTTTATGAAATTACTTTATTGCATTACTTTGTACATTATTTTACTTTTCTACATTACTTTTCTTGCTTAAGAAAAACCATTTTCTCAGAACCTGAGAAAAATCTAGTATTCAAAAATAATGACAAGCTGGGCACAGTGGTGCACACCTGTGGTCTTAGCTGCTTGAGAGACTGAGGTGGGAGGATTGCCTGAGCCCAGGAATTCAAGGTCACGGTGAGCTATGATTGTGCCTGTGAGTAGTCACTACATCCAAGCCTGGGCAACACAGCAAGACCTCATCTCTATTTTAAAATACATAATTAGCCGGGCTCGGTGGCTCAGCCTGTAATCCCAGCGCTTTGGGAGGCCGAGGTGAGTGGATTGCCTGAGCCCGTGGGTTCGAGACCCGCCAGGGCAACTTGGCGAGACCTCATCTCTACAATGAATCAAAAAAAAAAAAAAAGTAGCCGGGAGTGGTAGCGCGCACCTGTAGTTCCAGCTACTTGGAAGGCTGAGGCAGAAGGATTGCCAGAGTCCGGCAGGTTGAGGCTGCGGTGGCCGGGAGCAGCCACTGCACTTCAGTCTGGGTGACAGAGTGAGACTCCCACTCAAAAAATAATAACAATTAAATAAATTCATTTTTAAAATTATAGCAAAACAATATTTTAAAATAATATACAACAACATTTGCGATGACTGTGAACATTCTCTTTTCCTCTCAGAGTCGGAGCTTAGGCAGACTCCAAGAAAATTAAGCATGACAGTTTTTTTGGTAAACTAAGTGAGTGTGTAAGGCAGTTAGTGTGCAAAATAAGTTAGTCTGTGGAAATGAAATGAGTTAACCCTGGTTTCATTGCTTACAAAGTCCCTTGTGACAACCTGGAAAATGAGTGAATGAGGATGCCGATGTTCCATCAGGTCAGTTGGTCAAGACACTTGGTGGAGAGAGTAAGAGCTCGGCATTGCTGAAAGCTGGGAGACCATGATCCAGGCCAGCCTGAGGTGGACGTCCTCAGTTTTGATTGTCTTTGCCTTGAGCTGTGACAACAACAAGAAAGTTCCAAAGAAGCAGTTCCTTATACCAACTGATGCGGTTTCGGTGACATACAATAAGGGGCCCCTGAGGCTCCCACCAAGGACTGCCTCTTTGCAGCTGTAGCAACTGCCCCAAAAAGCTGGTGCTTGGACATCCCCAAGTCAAGGCAGAAGGCAGACACAGAGATATGCTGCCTGACATTCATAAAAACAACCACTGACTCCCGATGTCGGCGGCATTCTTGCCACTGTCACATCTGATTGAAATCTCTCCCATGAGGAAGGGAAGCAATTCTCCAACTACCTTACAACAATTTTCAGTCAGAAATTCTATAAGCAAGGAAACGACATGACCCAAAAATTATACTCCCAGATATTTATCCAAGAGAAGTGAAAACATATGTCCATACAAAGTCATAAACAAATGTTCATAGCAGCTTCATTCATAATAGATTGTGAATCTGCTTTAAAGGCTGAGGCCAAGTTTACTTCAAAACCAGAATCTAGTTTCTCCTCAAACTGTCTGCAGGGCTCTGTATTGGCACTGAGAGGGATTCTTTTGATTAGGGAGGACAAACATGTCCAAGACAGCTTTGGACCAGCTGTCACACTCATAAATATCCAAGAACCACAAAGCACTGCCTGGCCCTGGGTTTGCTACAGAGACAGGCATGTTATCCAGGAGAAGCAAAAACCTCCCCAGAAGGTCCAACTTATTTGGGGGTTTCTACTGTAAATATTTTCTGGCCTTAGTATCAAAACCCAAGTGTTCTTGTGTGAATCATCAGTGCCAGGTTAATGCGAACAAGTCGCTCTCAGCAGCATCATACATCACCTCTTGATCTTCACAATGTATTGAGACAGGCTGTGTTATGCCCATTTTGCAGATGGGGAAATCAGTCCCCACAGAGGTGAGGTAACTTTCCCAAAGCCATGTGGCTGGTGAATCTTGAGCTGGGATTGAACTTACATGGTCCAGCTCCTACAGTAACTGCACGCTCATAGCGGGGACAAGCTGTCGAGAATAATCTTGGAGCTGGACCGAAGGACAGTGTGAGGGTCTCATCCCATGAGGGCATGCACCGTAGACTGCCAGTGCAAGTCAGCTGGGCTAGGCTGCATTCCCTGTCCTGCAGTGTGTTCCATCAGGGGCAGACCCACCCACCTCCACACCCTGACACCCTCTTTACCAGCATTAGCTGAGTGATTCCTCACAACAGCCCTCTGCAAAACATACCGTTAGCCTCTCCATTTAACAGGCAGGAAAACAGAGGCTGAAGCACTTCCTCACCATTACAGTCCGGCCAGAAAGTGGCAAAGCCAGTTCTAACACCCAGGTCTTTTTCTGACCCCAGCTCTGGGCTCGAATCTCTGGCTTCTCTGAGGTTAGAGAAAATAAGCCATGAAGGAAACGCTAATGCAAGAAATGAAGGCCTTCTTAACTCCTTTGCAGTAGAGCTGCCATTTCTGGGTTTTATGGCAAAGCAGTGATGGGGGAAGCTGATTCCGCAGGAAGCCACCGCTCTGGTCAGGCCACAAACAAGTGAGAGAGCAGCTAGCTAAACTGAGGCCTTAATCACTGGCTGCGACCAGAGCTCGGTAGCAGAAGCCTGCTGCAGCCCAGCGGGTGTAGACAGCCAAGAAATTTCCACCAGCCTAGCCCATCCCGCAGCTCATCCCCACCCCCACCTTCTGGAGGTGGAACCCCGGGGACTTCCGAATCAGACAGGCTTCGGCCAAGAATCTGAGATGCTCGGTGGGAAACTCATTCCAAATCTCATAGTTCATTGCTATCAGGAAGTCCTTCTCGGAGCTTTCAGTGCCCAGAGAGACGGATGTCTCTGACCTTCGAGCCGCTGTTCTCCACGGCCTGACCAAGCCCAGGCACACACACTCTCCCTGGTCCGGCATTCCCGGGCGGAGGCCAATCCTTCCTCCAGGCCCGGGGCAGGAGGAAGCCCGCCTCCCTCCAGCCCTGCACCAGCCGCCCCCAACTGCCACGCCCAAAGGCAGCTTCTGCCTTCTGTGGGGCTAGGGCGAAGCGGGCCAGGGTGAGAAGCGCAAAAGTACAAACGGCTGTGTGGCTCAAAAGCGAAGCAGTGGCACGCACGACCCGAGGTGGCCGGAGGAAACGCCCGGGATCGCGGAGTCCCATCCCTCCGCCCCCGGCAGCCTGGCGACCCTTTGCGCGGGGGATGCTGACCCCTGCTGGTCGTGCGCGAGATCGCAGCGTGGCCGTCGCCTCTCGGGGCGGCAGGCACTGTGACCGGGACCGGGAAGTGCTGCTTGGGGAAGGGGCTGAGCACTCAGTGCAGCAACAGCCCCCAGACCCCGCAGTGGAGGGGAAGTGGGAGGCCTGGCGGGGAGGTGGGAGAAAGCAAGGACCGGGAGGGCCTGGGCATGCGAGACGGAGTTCTAGTCCTTCCCTCTCCACCACCCGGGAAAAAACAGCCCTGGCCGCCTCTGCACCTCCCTGTCCACAAAACCTGTCAATTCCTCATACTTTCTAGCAAGGAGATGAGTAAGAAAAAGATAAAAAGCTTGTAGCAGAATGGCTCTAGGACCCCTCCAGGGCCTACCTGAGATCCCGAAAGACTTTCCTCAGTCGTCTTTCTCGGGACCAGCCACCCCCAAACCATGAGCTCATGAAGCTCTTCGTTGAACAGGTGACGGGCTGTGATAGGCTGAATAATGATAGCACCCTAAGATATCCAGATTCAAACCCCTGGAACCCGTGTTACCTTATATGGCAAAAAGGACTTTGCAGGTGTGATTAAGTTAAAGATCTTGAGGTGGGAGAGTATCCTGGATTATTCAGGTGGCTTAGATGTAATCACAAGTGTCCTCATAAAAGGGAAGCAGAGGGAGACTTTACTACAGAACAGAAACAAAGCCATGTTACAAAGAAAGCAGAGAGAGATTTGAAGATACTGTGCTGCTGGCTTAGAAGATTGGTAAGGGGCCAAAGAATGCAAAGAATGCCGCTTTGGAAGCAAGAAAGGACAAGGAAATGGATTCCCCTCGTGAGCCCCTGAAGGCTCTGCTGACACCTTGATCTTGGCCCAGTGAAACTCATTTCAGACATTTGATTTGCAGAACTCTTAAGAGAATGCATATGTGCGGTTTTAAAACTTCAAGCTCATGGGAATTTGTTACAAGCAGCCATAGGACACTAATGTATGACATGTGACTCTCAAACTTTGTGCTCAACCCTTCAGGTCCAGCAGTTAGTGGGTCCAGCAGTTAGTGAACAGCACAGACCCAGAGAAGTTAGCAATCTTCCTTTCTTTGGATTTCAAAAAGTAACAGCCAAATAGACATTACACCAAAGAAGATATATTAATGACCAATAAGAACATGAAGAGATGCACAAGATCATTGGCCTGAGGAAAATGCAAACTAAAACCACAATGGGATACCACTTCATACCCACTAGGATAGCTATAGTAAAAGAGACGGGACAGGGGCAGAGGCTCACACCTATAATCCCAGCACTTTGGGAGGCCAAGGTGAGAGGATTGCCTGAGCCCACAGGTTCAAGACCAGCCTGGGCAACTTGGTGAGACCTCATCTCTACAATAAATCAAGAAAAATTAGCCGGGCTTGATAGCGCATGCCTGTAGTTCCAGCTACTTGGGAAACTGGGGCAGGAGGATCACCCTAGCCCAGCAGATCGAGGCTGCAGCGGCGGTGAGCGTGCCACTGCGCTCCAGCCTGGGTAACAGAGTTAGACTCCAATTCAAAAATAAACAAATAAATAAGACAGTAAGCAGCATTGGCAAGGATGTGGAGGAACGGTAATCCTCAAAAATTGTTGGTAGAGTTATAACATAGTGCAACCACTTTGGAAAATAGTTTGGTAGTTTCTTAAAAAGTTAAGCATAAATTACCACATAACCCAGTAATTCCACTTTCAAGAATCTATCCAAGAGAAACACATACATCTGAAGACATTTACATGAATGCTCATAGCTGCATTATTCCTGGTCACCCAAACCGGAAATAAATGTTCAACAGTGAATGAAAATGTGGTATATACAATGGAATTATTTTTCAGCAATAAATTATTATTCAGCAATAAAAAGGAATATAGTACTGTTATGCTAAAACATGAATGAGTCTCAAAAACATGCCAAGTGAAAGGAGTCAGGCACAAAAAACCACACGAAATGTCAAGAGCAAATCCATAGAAACAGAAAGATTCATAGTTGCCTTGGACTGGGGATAGGACAAGGAATGGCTACAAATAGGAGGGATCTCTTTGGGGATGGTGATAGCATCTTGAGGTTGGATTGTGGTGATGGTTGCACACCTCACTTAAAACAAGAGAATTATACGGTATATAAAGTATACCTCAATAAAGCTGGTTTGTGAGGGTTGTTTTAATAAAGGCACAATCTATGTACAGTTTAATGAAGCCTCAAACCTCCCAGTAGTATTTGCATTTTTTTGAGTCGAGTCTCACTGTTGCCCAGGCTGGAGTGCAGTGACATGCTCACAGCCACTGCTGCCTTGAACTGCTGAACTCAGGTGATCCTTCTGCCTCAGCCTTCCAAGTAGCTGGAATTACAGGTGTAATACAGCCACCATGACTGGCTAATTTTTTTTATTTATTGTAGAGACGAGGTTTCCCCCAGTTCCCCAGGCTGGTCTCAAACTCCTGGGCTCAGGCAATCCTCTCGCCTCCGCCTCCCAAAGTGCTGGGATTACAGGCATGAGCCACCACGCCCAGTGTTGCATTTTTTTGAGTGGGGTCTCCCTGGGCTCAAGTGATCCTCCCACCTAACCTCCCAAGTAGATGGGACTACAGGTGTGCATCACCACACCCTCTCAAAGGACTGGGATTATAGGCATGAACCACCTCATTCAGCTAGTATTTGCATTTTAAGAGGCACTTTTAAAGATCTGGAAACCTACAGTATGGCAGAAGTCCTGGTGACAGACCAGGTCTGGGGACCACAGCCCAGCACTTCTTCGAATCACCTGGGTAGGCAGCTCCACCACCATGTACCCCAACTATACTGTGCCTTCTTTTACGTTCTGGGGATGCGTGGGAACTTGGGAACCAGTCACCTCTCCACGTGGCCAGGGCCCTGTATAGAAGAAGTATATGCCTCATGCTGCTACAATTTATGCTACAACACCCTGTGCCATGCCTCTGCTTTCCAAGAGACAGGCTTGGAATCTGCTCTACCCCACCCCTCACAACTGGAGTGTAGGAGACATTGTGCATTTTCCTCCTTCCTCTCAGGAAGGCCCTGCACCTCAAACCACCCAGGTGTGCCCCAGTTCCAGCCTGTCTACTGGGCAGCGCTTGGGAGAGGTTAGGATGAGGAAGAAGGTGCCAGGAAGCTGCTGCAGCAAGGTGAGAGCTGCCAGTTCTATTTAGCCCTGCATCTCCGAAGGTCCTGAGGCCAGCTTGGATGCACCCCTCGTCCTAAAGCTTCACTTCAAATCAAAGTTTCTTCTATAGAACAGGCCCATGCCTGGCACTGAGATAGAGTTATCCTGCTTCCAGAAACTGAGGACCCAGTTTGCCTGCATCTAAGTTTTTCATTTCAATCTACTTTACAAATTCCTTACATGTAATGTAAGAAAATCCTTGAACAGTCATCATAATACTATAGGAAAGGGATTGGCAGCAGTGGGAAACTGCCAGGGGAGTGGGGATGGGATTGGTAGTTGAGGGAAACTGCCAGGGGAGGGAGGGGCACACCCCATCAACAAGGGTAACTACATAATGAACATTTGTATACCTAACTCTGAATTGTAAAAGAAAGAAAGAAAGAAAGAAATTTCTTACCTCCATGTAAGTACCTATTCCCTAATCATGTGTTAATTCCCCTACCCATTTAGCTTGGTCTAGTAAAAGCAAACATATCATGGGTGGGAACCAAATTTAAGACCTCTCGCCTCCTCTCCAATAGTCTTCCCTACAATACCAAGTGCAGGCATAGAGCAGAAGAATGGGAATAGTCCCACTTTTAAAAGTTAAAGAGCCAATCATTAGAGATAGATTTTAAAAAGAGAGTCACAGTTTTTCTGTTTTGTTTTGTTTTTTTCTCTTTTACATACAAAGGACTTCTTTTATTTAGGGTCAAGCTGTAGGGTTCTAGTAGCAGCCTGTCATAGACAGTGATCAGAATGCGACAGAATTTCTCCATATAAAAATATTTGTAATTCAATAAAATACAACTAAGGATGAAGGAAAAAGAATTCAAGAATAAGAGTTTCTCACCCCCTACACAGCCTAAAAGGGCAAGTTTTCAAATACATGTTAACCGTTTCTTGTCTGGTTATCACTAAACTTATTCATTCGACTTTGCAAGTTGGTGCCATGTGGTCTCTGCTCCCCTGGGCACCTCCTGCTGGTTGTGTATGGGTCACCAGAGGTTTACCTCAACCCATTGTTGGGTTTAGAGGTTGAGTCTTGACGGAACACCAAGGCTTGCAGTCCTTCTCCCAGGGAGAGTCAGGAACCACAGCACAGTTCAAATCATGGAGAAGAGGAATAGCAAACAGGATCCGGGTCAAGCTTGTTCTTCCTAAGATCCCTTGACAGCACAATGAGTTTATTACGTCCAAAAGAGACAAGGTGGACCTCTCCCCTTCTCTTTAGACTGGCATCAGGGAGGCAGCAGCTCTCATCAGAGTCTCTAGTTGCCCCACCCACACCTGCAGTTCCCAGCTTTGATGAACCTTCTTGCCCTGAGCACCACCTGGAACTTTGACGTGTAGCTTAGGTTGGCAGAGGTTGAAGGAAGGGAGTTTGCAGAAGTTCCTCGGGTCAAAAGCAGATGCTGTAGGCAGATGCGCCTGTGATGCCCTATTCTGACACAGAGAATTTGTCTTCTTAACGTAGGTTCTAGTCGTGAGCCATACAAAGCCAATAACCACCATGAGCAAGATGGCAGTAAGCACAGCAACTCCAACCAGCAGATCCAGTTACTTAAAGGATAATCCAACTCCTGAATACAAAGGAGAGGTTTTTTAAAAAGAGAACCAAATGATAAGCTAATAGTTCCTTACCCAGTGAGTTCTCAGAAGCACCTTCGGAGATTTACTCTTGTACCCATTGCTAGCATATCGTCAGGCACGTCCTACGTACTTATTTGGGGAGAGGATAAACAAATGAACTCACTGCTAACATTTATCAAAAGTCAAAACCAGACATGGAACAAAATGAACATGGTAATGAACGAACTTGTCACCAACTGTGCTGTATAGCTCCCTCAAGAACTCTGCACATACATATAGTTAACTCTGGAAAATGTCCACCATCCCTTTGTGATGCAGAATCTAAATTGCCTAATAGCTAATTACTAAACGTTTTCCATTTTATGCATATTAAAAATTGTATATCTTCAGAAAGAATCTGTAGACACAATATACCCAAGAGAAACACAAAGGTCAATCATATTCTGGGATGTATTCTATCATTAAGTAGCTTACTATCTATAGATGCAAAGAACTAGAACCAGTTTGCATACCGTCTAGAAACTATCTTTAGAGCAAAATCCACAGATGCCAGATTTTCTTCAAGATGGCTGCTTTATGGACCATATTTCAACTTAACTCTTGTCATTGACTTATCTGGACACATGGGAGAGCAGGAGAAGAGAAAAAAATACAAATTGTCCATTACAAGCAGGCTTCTAGTCATAAGAAATACAACTTATAGGCTAGGTGCAGTGGCTCATACCTTTGGAAGGCCGAGATGGGAGGACTGCTTGAGCCCAGAAGTTTGAGACCAGCCTGGGTAACATAGCAAGACCCCCATCTCTATAAAAAGAAAAAAAAAAAAGAATATTCGTTTATATCTTGAGCCACCATTTTATGCCAAACTCAATCTTCTCTTGAAAAACAAAACTAAGAAAAAACCCTCAAAGAACTTGCAAATAGCATTGCAAGATTACCTAACTGCCCTTAGAGTCCAGTGGAAAAAGAACGCGATAAATGGCATCTTTCCTAGAATTTCAGCATCTAACATTGAAAGATCTAAACAAAGCCTTCGACCTCTAGTCCAGTCCTTTGTTTCACAAGGATATGCAAGACCTGAGCACCAAGGTCACACAGCAAGTTAGCAAGATGGGAAATAAAAATCATGTCTATTGATCTGCCTTTGGCAGCCCAGGCGGTTTACATTATTTCAGAGGTGACTGTACCAAATGAATTACTATCACCAGCAGTGAGTCCTTAAAAAGGCTAAGAGCATCAGCTAATTCATTACCAACTGCTGTACACTGGACCCTCTCAGAAGGAGCTCACATCGATTTTTCCATGAGTCCCTGCCCAATATAGTCTTTGATAAGGAAAAAAAAAAAAAGCAAGGGTCATGAAGGAGACTTGGGGAAACAACTAGAGGCTCAAGTTAATTCCTACTCACATCTACTTTGATCAGAGTCAGGAATAGCGTCCTGTGGAAGTATTCCAAAGTTAAAGTTGGCAAAAGAAAAACCCATATGATGAATATTCTCATGGTAAATGATTTTATATGTTCCAGGTTCCAGAACAGTTCCTGGACTTTGTTTGTATCCTTCAGAAAATGTTTTCTTTGATGCTTCTAGCCAAAGGCATCAGAATAAGAACTTAACCCTGACCCGCTCAGGGTACAGGTCTTACAGGAGATCCCATTTGCTCATAAGCACACCAAGTCTGGCCAACTGATACCTGGGTGAGGAACATGCACACATAGCATGCGAGGCTGTGTGGGGTGTCATCTTCATATTCCTCTTGGCAGCGACATGAGTAAGAGTCACCTCTGTTGACACATGCTCCATCATCACAGAGCTCTACGCCAATCTCACATCTAAAAAGAGAAGAAAGAGACTGTTCTGGTCAATCTCACTGTCTAGTCCCTTCTACCACAATATCTTCCTGGCTATTCCAAAGGCTCGTCTACTGCCCTTCCCCTTTCTTGCTGGCCTCTATGTTGTTCCTTGAACACACCAGGCACAACCCTGCCTCAAAGCCTCAGCAACATCTGGAAGTCTTTTCCCCGTGATGGCTGCATGGCTGTCCCCCAACATGTCTTCTCAACAAGGTCTTCCCTCAACATCTTTTAAAGACTGTATACACATACATACGCATACACACACTCTCTCTCTCTCTCTCTCTCTTTGTCTCTCTCTCTCTATTTATTCCCTTTCTCTGATTATTCTTCATAGTATGTGTCAACTAATCTACTCTGTAGTTTTTTTTTTCGAGTTGGAGTCTCACTGCATCGCCCAGGCTGGAGTGCAGTGGCACGCTCACAGCCACCCCAGTGTTGACCTGCTGGGCTCCAGTGATCCTCCTGCCTCAGTCCTCCAAGTAGCCGGAACTATAGGTGCACGCTACCACACCTAGCTAATTTTTGATTTATTGTAGAGAGACGGTCTCACCAAGTTGCCCGGACTGGTCTCGAACCTGGGATCTCAGGCAATTTACTCGCCTCGGCATCCCAAAGTGCTGGGATTACAGGCTGAGTCACCGAGCCTGGCCTACTCTGTAGTTTATCTTATCTGTCTCCCAACTAGACTGTGAAGTATACAGGAAAGATATTTGTCTTTTAGGTTTGCTATTGAATCCCGTCTACACACTGTGGAGACTGCCTTCAGACTGAGAGTACCTGGGAATGTTGTCCAAAAGACCTCACGAGCATCAGCAAGAGGTAGATGACTATTGCTTATCTCTGTTAGAACTGTCTTTCTTTGAACAAAGACTGTCTTCAAGAACAAAAGTTAAAGGCAACCAATTCCAGGAAAGAACTGCAGAGTTGACACTTAGACATCAACTACTCACATCAGATCTTCCTGATAAAAAGTAAAGAAACTTCTATTCCCACTTTTGGCTCTATTTGACTACTTTTAGCATCTGTTGCAGATCTTCTTTCTTTCTTTGAGTTGGAGTCTCACTCTGTCGCCCAGACTGGAGTGCAGTGGCTGCTCCCGGCCACCGCAGCCGCGACCTGCTGGACTCCAGCGATCCTTCCGCCTCAGCCTTCCAAGTAGCCGGAACTACAGGCACGCGCTACCACGCCTGGCTGATTTTTTGATTTATTGTAGAGATGAGGTCTCGCCTGCCCAGGCGAGTCTTAAACCCGCGGGCTCAGGCAATCCACTCACCTCAACCTCCCAAAGGTGCGGGATTACAGGCTGAGCCACCGAGCCTGGCTGTAGATCTTCTTTCTAGTTACGAAAGAAAAAGAAAGACCCACAATGCCACAACCCACACACTCCAATGTATACTACACTCCATTTTTCAGCGACTTCATAGTTGTATACTACATAACTACCTAACTGTAGTTATGTCATAGGCATTTAGATTCATATCATTTTTAAAGATTTACATTGTACAGTCTTTTAGCAGGTACAAAGGAGTCAAACAAGTAGATGGTACCCTAATTTATTTGATCTTGTTAATGACTCATTTCTAATGTCTATGATCATCATTCTGTGATAGATATATTGGTGTGAATTTTCCAAGTTATATATTTCTGGAATTTCTAAAAGTAAGATATTGGGGTCTGAGAACCATTTGTTTTTGGCTCTTGATATGTCTGTTGCCCTGTTTTTAAAATGTGTATTACAATTCATAGCCTTATATGCAATACTTTATTATAAGTACTAATATATTATAGCTCATACTATATGCTATGCACTGTTTGAAACTCTTCATATTAATTCATTTAATCTTTACAACAATCTTCCCCAAAACAGGTCAACCACCAACTCAGATCTGGCAATAATGCAGGTGATAAGGCGGTGGTAACAATAGTAGGCCGGGTGCAATGGCTCAAGCCTGTAATCCCAGCACTTTGGGAAGCCGAGGTGAGGGAATTGACTGAACCCACAGGTTCAAGAACAGTCTGGGCAACTTGGTGAGACTTCACCTCTACAATAAATCAAAAAATTAGCTGGGCGTGGTAGTAAGCCCTGTAGTTCCGGGTACTTGGAAGGCTGAGGTGGAAGGATCACCTGAGCCCGGAGGGTCTATACTGGGGTGGCTGTGAGTGTGCCACTGCACTCCAGCCTGGGCGACAGAGTGAGACTCCTA
>NW_007258894.1:214490-234379 GCF_000164805.1 Carlito syrichta | reverse complement strand
AATCCTTCCACCTCAGCCTTCCAAGTAGCTGGAACTATAGGCGCGCACTACCACGCCCGGATAATTTTTGATTTATTGTAGAGATGAGGTCTTGCCAAGTTGCCTAGGCAGGTCTTGAACCCTCAGGCTCAGGCAATCCACTTACCTCGGCCTCCCAAAGCCCTGGGATTACAGGCTGAGACACCAAGCCCAGCCTAGTAATAGAATTTCTAGTCAGTTAGGTCTCAGTGAATTGGAAACTTTTAGAACTAGAACCTTATTAAACTTTCATGTGGACTTTATATAAAGCTAAGAGAACAAATTTGGAATGGGAATCTTGTCCAAAATTTTGTCATCTAAGACGACAATCGAATCACCTAAATCCTGATCTGACACCTCTATCCCAAGTTCCATTGTCCCTCAGTTGTGTTCCTGGATCCCAGCACAAGAAAGAGCAGCATATCAAAGTGTAGAAAACAGTTTCCCACCTGGAGAGATCCAAAATCAGGAATGTATGGGTGTGTGCTTGTGTGTATGTGTATACACAAGCCTGTGCATGGGCAGAGCCTGTGTATGGGCAGAGGATGCCACCCATCCACGACTGCTGACCTTGGCATTAGAGCAAGAAGAGTCCAACAGCACACAGTCACTTAATCCAGTCCTTATTTTACCTTCTGCTTAATTTCTCCTACTACAGATTTTGACGCTTTGAAACAGTCATCACTCAAGACTATTCAAGGTGCTCTGACTTTGCTGTCACTAAGACACCTGCAGAAGACAGGGAGGAAAAGGTTTATCAATAAAGCATTCCAACAGTACTTCTATCTCACAAGCCCCTTTGGGGTTTTTACACTCAAAGTGACCTAAACCATGACCTCATTGCTAGCATTTATGCCTACATTTATATTAGACTTGGGCGTGGATTCTGAGACAATGGTCCCTGGTTACTGTTGCTTTTCGGAGCAAGACTGATAAATGAAAAATCTTAGTTACAACACACCAAAACTGTACTGAAAAAATCATTTCTCAGTAAGATTTTTCATTTATTAGTCTGCTCTGTATGCCTATATCATAATTACAGTTAGGTATTTATGTAGTATACAATTATGAACTTGCTGAAAAATGGAGTACACAGCTTGAAATCTGGATCAGAAGGGCTGATTTTGTCAATTTCCTGACATGACTTGTCAAAGACCATACTTCATGACCTGAGCATATTACCATCGGCTTAAAAGATGGGCTTAAGCCAGGCTCGGTGGCTCAGCCTGTAATCCCGCGCCTTTGGGAGGCTGAGGTGAGTGGATTGCTTGAGCCTGCGGGTTTGAGACCCGCCTGGGCAGCGAGACCTCATCTCTACAATAAATCAAAAAATTAACCGGGTGTGGTACCGCATGTCTGTAATTGCAGCTACTTGGAAGGCTGAGGCGGAAGGATCGCCGGAGCCCAGCAGGTCAAGGCTGTGGTGACCGGGAGCGGCCACTGCACTCCAGTCTGAGCGACAGAGTGAGACTCCAACTCAAAAAAAAAAGATGGGCTTACACCATGTAGGTCTCTCTTAACGGATTAACAGATTGGAAATACACCTAGTATTTGCCAATTATAAAATCTTACCTCCTGAATATTGCTGAAATGCTAGAACAGAACCATTTCCAGGAAATGAGGGAAATATTATTACATCTACATAGGGTGCCAGGAGAAAGGGAAAGAGAAATTCGTTTTGCTTTCCTATTTATACAAATCAAATTCCTATAATAGTTCAATTTTAGTTCAGACACCGTTAATAATTTTAATAGTAAACATATAAAGCTTATTTAGCTCACATTCATTGGCAAGGTACTGAGGTGCAATATGCTATCTAGAGCTAAGTTGGTTAAACCTCACAACTCTATGAGATACTATCATTTTCATTTTACAAAGATTAAAACAGAGAAGTTAAATTGCGTAGCATGGTGCCTCATGCCTATAATCACAGCACTTTGGGAGGCCGAGGCAGGAGGATTGCTTGAGCCCAGGAGTTCTAGACAGAGAGGTTGGTTCAATCATTTGCCCCAAGTCACACAGCTGGAAAGCTGCAGAGCCAGTGTCTGAATCCAGGTTCTCTGGCTCCAGACTGTACATTAACCACAATACCTTGTGAGACTTAAGTGCCTGATTTCCTTCATTCTCAGTCTCAGTTACTCCACCTGTAAAATGGAGATCCTACCACCAATTTCAAGATTCTTGAAGGATCTACAGTGGATCATTTGTGGACAGTCGTGTCGTTATATAGTGGGGTCTCAACTGGCATTCATTATTTCCCCCATGAGGAAAGGTTTATTTTCATTTCTGAGACAAAACTGAATCAAAGGCACAGCATGACACATTTGGAAGGAATCTGAGGAGCCACCACTCTTCCTCTCTGTGTTTGGGAGGGTCAAATCCCGTCTCCAACTTTCTTGGATTGCTTAGAGTAATGAGTACGCCGTTTACAATGCAATCCAATTCATCTCATTACAGGGAGGTAAGTTCTCACCAGTAAAGGAAAAACTTCTGACAGCTCTTAAAATACTCAGCAGTTACCAAGTTACTGCTTTCAATAACCAAGACTGTCAGCTCCCCAGGGAACACTTCTTGGGTTCCAGTTTGACAAAGCTTCCGTCAAAGTTTGATACTCAGAAGAGAGTTATATCAGGTAGGATATGACTACAGCAAAATAAAGGTGTACTAATCCCTCCTTTGATTTACATCTTCTATTTTTATTAATGCAATCCAAGTTTTTGTTCTCCAAGTAGTGCTGAAATTGCCTTGCCTGTGATGCCAGACGTAGCTGGCATCACAGCTTCTAAACCCAATTACCATTCATCCACTAAAGCTGCCTCTGATACTGTTACTAAAGAGAGGCTTTTGAGAAAACAAACACAGTGATAGGTCTGTAGGCTTAATCAGGAGAACAAGGCGATGAAGCCTTCAAGCCCACTAAATGATTAAAACAATCTGACATTTAAAAAAAAAATCTGAGCTTCAGTTTGAACTGAAGTCCCTCACTGACTCTGAGGCTATTCCAATCTTCAATATTTCCATCTTCTTCTCCTATAGACATAAGAGAAGGAAGCTGTGCTTCCTGACTCTCTTGTGTAAGGACATGGCTGTATGATTACTTCCAGCCAGTGAATGCCACTTCTGACCAGTGCACTTAACTGCCAGTGCAAAGACCCTCCAGAGTGCTTCCTCTCAGGCCAGGGAACCAACAGTCGTCAGGTTGGTGCCTGGGAGACTGTGGATGAGCAGAGCTCAGCTGTCGCATGTGGGGACTGCAGTCTGAGAGAGGAGTCTATCATTTGTTTTTAGGCCACTGAGATCCTGGTGGCTCTTGGTACCGTGGTTTACCTTAGTGTATTCTGACTGACACAACTCCTAAAAGGGCTGGGAGTCTCCTCTTCATCCCTCCACAGTACCTGGCATCTCCTAAGAGCTGACACCCACCGACACTTTTTCTCCCCTATTTTTTCTGATTGGGCTTAACATCTTTCTTTGAAACGAAAATACTTAGAAATACAGAAGCCCAACTGTCATCTGATGAACCAGCAAGAAGACCTCCCCCACTCATAAGCTCTTGGACACAGTGTTTCTCGCAGCGGTGGTAAGAGCTGGGGCTATTCTCATCTTCAGCAGCTGCTACCCTCCAACTTCAGAGAGGGGAAGGGGCCGCCTGATGTGTGAGCTCATGAACTCTGAGCTGGAAAAAGTGATTAAAGAAGGGAGGGAGAAAGACACAGCCAAGAACAAAGGAAGCTTCAGAGCAGCCCCACCCTTAGGTTCACATTCCCCGGGGGAACAGCCTTCTGCTCAGTGGAGCTGGTTGGTTCATTCCAGCCTGCTGGGACACAGCCGACCCAGCAAATGAGAAATTTCCAGGAGAAGCACCTCTGGCTAAGGAAGTGCAGTCACTGCTCTCATACAAATCATAGACTGAAACAAACAGTGGGGACTTATTTTATTTATTTTTTTTTATCAATATTTTTTATTACGATGTTGTGGTGTACAGTTAAGGGTTAGGTATACAATTACGTTTCATTCAGGCACCCTGTTGATAAGAGGTGTTTCCCTGTCCCCAGAGAGATATTTGCTACTGTTAATCCCATATCCCTTCCCCCCCATAGTTTCCCAGTACCGTCAGTCATTTTCTTATAGTATTAGGTTGGATGTTCAAGGTCCATTATATGAGTGAGAACATGTGATACTCAGATCTTTGTTTCTGTGAAAGGTCACTCAGTATTATAGACTCTAGTTCCATCCAGGTTGCTGCGAAATTCATGATTTTGTTCTTTTTTATGACTGTGTAGTATAGTGGGGATTTATTTTAAAAGTTACTGGCTGGGTGTGGTGGCTCATGCCTGTAATCCCAGTACTTTGGGAAGCTGAGGCTGAGGCGAGAGGATTGCTTGAGCCCAGGAATTTGAGACTAGCCTGTGCAACATAGTGAGACCCTGTCTCTACAAAAAAAAAAAAATTTTTTTTTACTTAGCCAGGTATAAGACTGAGCATGATGGTTCATGCCCATAATCTCAGCACCTTTGGGAGACCAAGATGGAAGGACTTCTTGAGCCCAGGCATTCGAGACCAGCTCAGGCAACATGGCAAGACCTCGTCTCTACAAAAAAATCAAAAATTAGCCAGGCATGGTGGTGCACACCCGTAGTCCCAGCGTCTTAGGAGGCTGAGGCAAAAGGATCGCTTGAGCCCAGGATATTGAGGCTGCAGTGAGCCATGATCATTCCACTGCACTATAACCTGGATAACAGAACCAGACCCACCTAAAAAAAAATTAGTCAGATGTAGTCACATACACCTATAGTCCCAGCTACTCAGAAGTAGCCCAGGAGGTCAAGGCTGCAGAGACATGATCACATCACTGCACTCCACAGAGCAAGACCCCAACTCAGATAAATTTTTAAAAAGTAAATAAATAAACATTTTTTTAAAAGTCACCAAATTGCTGCAGGTTTGTTTCTTGCTCTGTGAGGCACAGGAAAATGACACCCTGCAGAGTGCCCAGTGGATTCAGTGTCTGGGGCTTGCCAGGCTTCTTTTTCATCTGTGAGATGGTCACTTCGATGGAAGAGCTCCCGTCTCTCCCCCCCACTCAGGAAAGCCCAGTGCACACAACATTCCCTTATCTGAAGCAGACTCGGAGTCCCGGGTTCCCACTAGCCCCTTAACCCATCAACTTCAGAACACGGGCAATAAGGGAGAAGCTTAACTTAAGCCTCATAGGATTCTAAAACCTTGTATTTTGGCAGAGTGGGGTGGGGAGTCAAAAGAGAGGGAGAAAACTACCCATTTTCCTGTAAGGCATTTGGGAGGGAATATCTGGTACTCCTTACCCTGCTGGATCTCCACAGATGCAATAGAGACACAAAGCATCGAGAACTGAGAAAACACCCCAGAGCACTCTTTAAGACCTCTCCACTCACCCAAAGCCCTCTCACCAGGATTCCGTAAATTTCATAAGCAATTATTCAGTTGAGTTTACCATGTATTCCCTAAAGTTCCTAAAAGGAAGATATGCCAAGGAGAAGTAACATTTGTTCAACAGCTTTATGCTATGTGCCAGGTAACTTGCTGGATCCTGGGGACACACCAAGGCAAAGGCAGATGACAAGGTCCTCATGACACTTGACATTCCTGCGTGAGAGACAGACAGTAAACTAGAAAGTCACTGACAGCAATAGGTGCTCTGAAAGAATTAAACAGGGTGATGTGACAGTAACTGTTGGTGACATCCAAGCAGAGGCCTGAAGGATAAAAAGGATCTGGACTAGTAAGAGCCACTAACAGAAGTGGGATTATCTAGGAAGCTACGCTTGGTGAGAGTCACAGAACAGGTAGGTTTTGATGAAGGGAAGGCAAGCACAAACGTCAGGCCTAGTTCTCTTAGGCCTTCCTCAACGCAAGACAGCACTGAAACAACCCAACAACTTAGGGTATCACTACTCAGATAACCCTTCCACATTCACGCTCGACAGAACTGCGGACCCTTGTTGCCAGTCCTTCCCACTGGTCACTATCCATACCTGGGGTTGAAAAAAGAAGTCCATAATGGTCATGCTCTTCAGTGCCCTAGCAGGGAAAAGAAGCACTGTGGGTTTGTGCTTCGTGTCTTGGCCTTCCTGGAGCTCTGGTGTTGGGACAAGATTATAGTCTCCAACAATAGCTGCTGAAGGATCATCTATATGACCCCAGCGGGCAGGCCCTGGAGCCAGGGAACAACCTGATTCTCAGCACTCTCACTCTTCAAACCAAGAGCCTGGCCCAGCTGCTGTCAGGAGGTGGAGGGTCCTAGACAGTTTGATGCTCAGTCCTGTTTTTCTGGGCACTTTCCAAATCCAGCAGCTCCTCTTAGAGGGATCTGATCTCCCAGGCATCAGGTGAGGAGTCCAGACTCTGTTTTGGGGTCCCCCTACCCCACATCTGAGTCATTTCTCCATCCCTCTCTTCAAGGGCAGCTCCGAACCCCAACACCCTCTCCTCATTTGTGAAGAGCAGAGAGAGAGCATGGAAGGCCATTCTGCATGGGCACCATCTGCAGTTTGGGGAAAGCAGTAGTGATGCAGGCTTTTGTTCCCCCCTGTACTCCATCCTACATTTTGTTTTGCTGCAGACTTGGGGCTATTAAGGTTTCACCCGTTAATGAAGGATCTTCTTTTTCAATGGATAGAAGGAAAAGAGGGATCAGATGCCCCTGGCTGGGGTCCTCCCTTCTAGCCTCCAGGGCTTCGTCATTCCCCATCCTAAAGGGCCTCTGAGTCTCCGCCTTCTTTTTCCCACATGGGTGGTGCTTGAATCTGAGATGGTCTCGAACTGCCATTCTGAGACCAGAACAGAGTGAGGCTGCTCACTGGGAGGACTCATGTGGGATTTTTCTCTTGGACTCAGCAAAGACATACTACCACCGAGGCACATACCACTGGTGGGTCTTGAGGTCAATCTCATAGAAAGCAGGTGTTCATGCTGGTGTCCAGCTGTGCCACACGGACAGCCGGTGCTCATGCAATAAACACCAGACTTCCAAAGTATCTACGCACATGAGAGGCTTTTCTCTCCACAGTCTAGGAAACTCCCCTGGAAGATGAGCTTGCCCTGGCTCTTAGCACAGTCTTCATGGCCTCCCGACCCTTGGATGTCTATGACATTTCTCAGATGGTCCAGTTGCACCAGATGTTTGGCTGGTGGCTGGACAGATTTGGTGGCAGCAAAAACTCCCCAATCAGATCCTTCAAAACCACATGGCGCCTTTCCATTGGAAAAGATACTACCCTGATGTTTTGTCTCACCTCTGTGGATAAAGTGGGTGACAGGAAATGGAAGAGATGGAGGAAAGATGAAGAAGGAACCAGCATAAGACTCAGTTGATGAGCCACAGAGAAGGACACTATAAACACAAGCTATTCAACCCCAAGTTAGATGTAAGACTCACCTTAAGGAGTGAAGCTACTGACTTCCCAGAAGACTCTCAGCTCACGTGTCACCACCCCCAGAAGCTCTCCTATAACACCTCCCACCTCTGGTTGCCCTCAGTGCCCTACAAATCCTTGAAACCTTGAATCCAGTCTTTGTGCCTGGCATTTGTAATGTTGCATTGGCTGTCACTGGCTGTCTCTAACACACTACTGTGAACTGCTTAATGGCAGGGACTGGCTCGTCTCCCAGTTGCTACTGCCCAACAGCACCCACAGACACCTGCTGGACAGAGAGCAGCCTTACAGCTTCTCCAGCCTCTACTCCAGAACACAGAAGCAGAGATCTCAGAGGCTGAGCCTGTACTCAGCTCCCTCCCCGACCCAGAGCCGGGAAGGTGCTAAGGGGAGCTAAGACTAATCCAATCCAAGGTTTATCAGCAAGCAGGGAAATGAATGACACTTGGATCGCATGGGAAGGTCCCAAGAGGCTCCTAGCGGACCTTCTGCTGTCCTGTTTCAGAGCTCTCAGAGGGTGGCACATGGGTCAATAGAGACCCCTCATTCATCTATCATTTGCCGTCTTTCTTAACCCTTCCCTGCAACAGTTCTCTGAAGCATCTCACTGTGGCTTCCAGTTCTAATCCCGGCATTAATAGTTTGGAGAGAACAGGCAAGCCCCAATATCTAGGCTCTGTAAGAGTTCATCTCTACCTTCCAGTGAATACAAGTCTAAACACTCAATGAAAGAATTCCCTGACATCAGAAATAGGGCTGAGTCCGAATACCATGAAGAAAGCTGGCCATAGCTTTCACTTCCTAAGGAGACAGACAGTTTTATTGAGTTCTCCTGCAGACATTATAACTGCCAAGTTTAACCAGAGATGAGAATGAAAATAATGTAAGAGAAAATAACTGCCTCTCGCATATACAAAATTGCTGGTTTGCAAAGAAGAGGTCTCTATGCATCCCACTCCACTTACCCTCCAGAGAAAACCATGATGGGCTTAGAACAGCAAGAACTGTGAGAGGCATGTTGTCCTGAGTGTGGTTACAGACACTAAGCCCTGGGACAGCAGCAAAATGAGGACACTAGTCTGGAACTCTTACCCCAAGGAGATCCCTGGAGGACCAGTGTACTTCCAGGTTGGTGCATGCCAGGCTACAAGCAAAAGCAAATCCTTTTTGAAGGAAAGCATGCCAATTTAGGCTTATAGCAGGGGTCCACAAACAACAGCCCATGAAATGAACACAACTTCTGCCTGTTTTTGAAAACACAGTTTTATTTGAACACAACTTTGCCATTTATATGAATGATAGAAGTTATTCTAAAATCTGCTCTGCCCAATAGTAGCCACTAGACACGTGGCTATTGAGAATGTGAAATGTGGCTAGTGTGGCTGAGGAACTAAATTTTAGTTCATTTTAATTTAAATAACGACATGTGGCCAGTAGCTACCATATTAGACCATGCAGTACAGATTAAGATTAAAAAAAAAACAGGAAGACATGTTTAGCACAAGACAATTTTAAAAATTTACACACAAAGATTTGTTGGAATTGTAAGATAAAGGAATATGGGAAAATGTTTAAAGAAAGAATATAATAAAGTAAAAAGATACTACCAGGAAAATGGGCAGATTCAAAAATAAGTAACCTTCTAGAAATGAAGAATTGATGTAAAACTCCCTAGATACTGATATCTTCAATTTACTTAAAATGCATCAAAAATAAGAGAAATAGATGGATATAAAAAAGTAAGTACAGTAAAATGTTAATAGTAGAATACAGGGAGTGAATAATGGGTGTTCACTGTAAAGGTCATTTAACCTGGTCCTATGTTTGAAAATTTATAATAAAATTTCAGGGGGAGCCGGGCTCGGTGGCTCAGCCTGTAATCCCGCGCCTTTGGGAGGCTGAGGTGAGTGGATGACCTGAGCCCACGGGTTCGAGACCCGCCTGGGCAGGCGAGACCTCATCTCTACAATAAATTAAAAAAAAGAAAAAAAGCCGGGCATGGTAGCGCATGCCTGTAATTCCAGCTACTTGGAAGGCTGAGGCGGAAGGATCGCCAGAGCCCAGCAGGCGAGGCTGCGGTGGCCGGGAGCGGCCACTGCACTCCAGTCTGGGCGACAGAGTGAGACTCCAACTCAAAAAAAAAAAAAAAAAAATTTCAGGGGGAAAAAACCCCTCATGAACCAAGGAACTTACCCATAATGCAACACCGAGACGAGGAGATTAAAAGATGAAAGAAGTTAAGAGATGTAGAGGACTGAATAAGAAAGTCTTAGATAGCTTTATTTTATTTTATAGATTTTATTTATTTTTAGTAGAAGTCTCACTTCAGCCATTACAGCCTCGACCTGCTGGGCTCAGGCAATCCTTCCACCTCAGCCTTCCAAATAACTGGAACCACAAGTGCACACCACCATATCTGGCTAATTTTTTTATTTATTGTAGAGACAAGTTCTCATCAAGTTGTCCAGGCTGGTCTCGAATCTGTGGACTTAGGCAATTCTTTCGCCTCTGCCTCTCAAAGTGCTGGGATTACAGGCATGAGACACCACGCCCAGCTATGTCTTAGATATCTAATTGGAGTTCCAAAAGAAACAAGTAGAGAATGGAGGAAAAGCAATATCTAAGGAAAAATCAGCTACAAGTTTTCTAGAACTGAGAACAAAACATACATAAGTCCTAGATGTACATTGTAGTAAATAAAGATGGCCATAAAAACATCCCCGCTCCATCCAGTCTAATTCTTCTCCCCTTGAATCTGGGATGTCCTCAGCAACTTGCTATTTATTAAATAGGGCATAGAAGTCATGCTGCATGACTCCCAAGCCTAAGTCAGAAGTAGCCTTACAGTCTCCACTTTTGTGTCTTGGAATCTTATTCTGGGGAAAATCTTACAAGAAATTTGACTAAAGTCTCAAGATAGTATAGAGAGGAAGAAGGAGACATTGGAGCACAGCCTTCCAGCTGTTCCCACCAATGATCATGCTGTAAATATATGTGAGTAAAACTATCTTAGAACCTCCAGGTCAGTCCAGATGTCTGCTAAATATCACCCAGAAACTTTAGCTAATCCCATATAGAGTAGAATTTCCCAGCTGATACTTACCTGAATTTCTGATCCACAAAAGAAAGAGGTAATAAATGGTTGCTTGTTTATGTCACTAAGTTTTGGGGCAGTTGCTTATTCAACAATTTAAAAAAAAACAGAATATAGTATACCTAAGCAGGTTTTTTGTTTGTTTGTTTGTTTGAGACAAGATCTTACTCTGTCACCCATGCTGCAGTGCAATTAAGTGATCATAGCTTACTATAGCCTCCAACTCCTGAGCTCAAGTGATCTTCCTGTCTCAGCCTCCCATGTAGCTGAGACAATAGGTGAGTACCACAACACCTGGCTCATTTTATGTTTTTATTTTTTGTAGAGTCGAAGTCACATACTGTTACCCAGGCTGGTCTCAAACTCCTGGCCTCGAGTGATCCTCCTGCCTTGGCCTCCCAAAATGCTGGGATGACAGGCATGATTCTCAGAGAAGTCTCTCCACATCTGGCCCAAGCAGAATTTAAAATAAAAAAGTTTTTTTTTTTTAATTGGAGTCTCACTCCATTGTCTACGCTGGAGTGCAGTAGCACGATCACTGAGACCACAGCCTCAACCTGCTGGGCTCAGGAGATCCTTCCACCTCAGCTTTCCATGTAACTGGAACTACAGGCGCGTGTCACCACACCCAGCTAATTTTTTTATTTATTGTAGAGATGAGGTCTCGCCAAGTTGCCAAGGCTGGTCTTGAACCTGTGGGCTCAGGCAATCCTCTCACCTCACCCTCCCAAAGTGCTGGGATTATAGACATGAGCCACAGTGCCCAATCAAGAAGATCTTTTTTTTGGAGTTGGAGTCTCACTACTTCGCCCAGGCTGGAGTGCAGTGGCATGCATACTCATGGCCACCCCAGTGTAACCCTTCAGGGCTCCAGCAATCCTTCTGCCTCAGCCTTCTGAGTAGCCAGAACTACAGACGCGCACTACCATGCCCAGCTATTTTTTATTTTATTGTAGAGACGAAGTCTTGCCAAGTTGCCCGTGCTGGTCTCGAACCCACAAGCTCAGGCAATCCACTCACCTCGGACTCCCCAAGTGCTGGATGACAGGCTGAGCCACCAAGCCCGGACAGAAGATCTTAAAATATGTCAAGAGACAGAATTGAGCACCTTGAACAAATGTGAATTAGAGTCCATGGCAACAATGAAAAACAGGAGACAGTGGAATAATTTCTGGAAGATGTTGAGAGAAAAATAGTTGTCAACTTAGAGTTATGTACCCAACACAACTGTGATGAAAAACATTGGATAAATAAAATAAGAGTCTAACTTCAAGAAACTCTAAGCCAGGCTCGGTGGCTCAGTTTGTAATCCCGCGCCTTTGGGAAGCTGAGGTGAGTGGATTGCCTGAGCCCACAGGTTTGAGAGCTGCCTGGGCAGCGAGACCTCATCTCTACAGTAAATCAAAAAATCACCTGGGCGTGGCAGCACACGCCTGTAATTCCGGCTACTTGGAAGGCTGAGGCGAAAGGATCGCTGGAGCCCAGCAGGTCGAGGCTGCGGTGGCCGGGAGCGGCCACTGCCCTCCAGCCTGGGTGACAGAGTGAGACTCCAACTCAAAAAAATAAATTAAATTAAATTAAAATTAAAATAAATAAATAAAAAGAATCAAGCTTTCAGTTCTGTGGTTACCATGGAGCTTGTTAGAGAACTCACAGTGATAGAAATGACCTCACTGCTCACTGAGGACCAGGCAGGAATACTTCTTTCTGGGCTCCCTGTCCACCTGGTATCAAAGACTGACTAATCTACAGAGGTTGAGGAAGACACTGTATTCAAAAGAGCCTTCTCACTTGTTTCTAGCAACTGGGTGGCCAGAATATTGTCTACTGTGGGTTTGCTGAACAACATGAGGGAGAATGAACCACACGAGGCACAGAAGTTTCAGAGATTCCAAGTCTCTTCTCCATTTGGATCTTTGAAGGAAGTTCTTTGAAATGGAATGGGAGGCCGGACTCAGTGGCTCAGCCTGTAATCCCAGCAATTTGGGAGGCCAAGGCGAGAGGATTGCCTGAGCCTGTGGATTTGAGAACAGCCCAGGCAACTTGGCAAGACCTCGTCTCTACAATAAAATAAAAAATAGCCAGATGTGGTAGCACGGGTCTGTGGTTCTGGCTACTCAGAAGGCTGAGGCGGAAGGATTGCTGGCCCAGAAGGTTGACACTGGGGTGGCCACGAGCGTGCCACTGCACTCCAGCCTGGGCAAAGGCGTGAAACTCCAACTCAAAAAAAAAGAAAGAGAAAGAAATGAAGTGGGAGACTTTGTAACATGAGGCTTCATGATCTTTTCCCCTGAACCTGCTCTGGGATTGTCGAAGACATAATACTTCACCCTCAGCCTGTGTCTCCCACCTTGAGCATATTTCTCAGCTAAAGCTTGGGTGGTATAAACATGTACTCTCTTGTTCCAACAGGCATAGACCATGATGCTTTCTACTACAGAGAGGACTCCTGAAACACGATCTTGTCAGGGTTTGCCTCACAGTCATCACTTCCTGCGGCCCTAAACCCACAGACAGAGATAACATGTGGCCTTAGGGGCCAGCCGCATGGTCCAGTTGTACCAGATGTTCAGAGGAAACCACCTTTGCATCATTGGGGTCGAGAACTCGTCTACTTCATCTTTCAGGACAGCATGACAACATTTCATGGGGATGTAGATTTCTGTCCAAGAGAATCCGAATCCTGCAGGAAAAAAGAACTGAATGGAGGCACTGGGAAGAAACCTGTTTAGATAAGTGTTCTGAATAGTGAAGCTCCTGTTTTTGTCCTTTGCATAACTGTCCTCTGCCTGGCCAGGAAATAAACAAGTTCAAATTGCTGAGGAGAAGGTATAAGGAAAAATATTTTTAAAATAAAAGCAAAAAGACAACATCTGATTTATAGGAGATAATGCTCTCTTCAGCTGGAATTTAGGACTGACTCTCTCAAAGGATGGGGGGATATGGGGCAGAGTTAAGAGTAAAAGATTGTAAGTCAGGAAAACTAATCCTCTCTTCCCTTCAGAGTTCTTAACTGGGACTCCCTGTAACAAAACAGGTTAATAAACAAAAAAGACCTCAGGGGCTTAATTACATGTATACCTCCTGTATACATGGGAAATAAACCAAAGAAATGAGAAGATCTCAGAGAAAGAGTTAAAACTTCAGGTTTAAATACCATCAGTTCTATGAAACAACAACAACAAAAATAAAAGTATTGGGATAGACCCACCTAAGACCAGAAGACCAAGTAAGTACCTACTTAAACAAAGGTAAGCTTTATTTAATGCAGATTTATGTCATGCCTTCTCCATTAAGTCTCCAGTGATTTAACTGTTTTTTCTCTTTCTGGGTCAGAGAGGGAGACATCTCTATGGATGGAGATTTCCTTTATAAATGCAAATGTATCTTAAAATGATAACTTTTCAGTCATATCTTTGGGGTGGCATGTTTTGGTCTCCAACAACCTGAACTCACAGGAAAATCATCTTCATGAAAGCCACTGAAAAAACAGCTCTGGGCCGGGCATGGTGGCTCACATCTTTAATCCAAGAACTTTGGGAGGCCAAGGTGAGAGGATTGCCTGAGCCCACGAGTTCAAGACCAGCCACCGTGCCTGGCCAGTTATGTTGATTTAAAAAAAAAAAAAAAAGCCCGCAGTTTCGAGACCTGCCCAGGCAACATGGTGAGACCTCATCTCTATAATAAATTAAAAAATTAGCCAGGTGTGGTGGCTCGTGCCTGTAGTTCCAGCTACTTGAAAGACTGAGGCAGAAGGATCACCAGAGCCCAACAGGTTGAGGCTGCGGTGGCCGTGAGTGTGCCACTGAACTCCAGCCTCCGCGACAGAGTGAGACTCCAACTCAAAAATAAAAAAAGACAGTTCTGGCACTTGCTAAGAATAGTGTAGGAGAGGAAAAATTATCCTTCTATTCTTTGAGGGTTTGATTGAGTTTATGAGGTAAATTGGCAGTAGACGGATTAGTAGGAGAAAAAGCATACACATTTATTACACGCTTGGGTGCATCAAAAATGAGTGAATACCCCCGAAACTCAGCGAGATCTAGAAACTTATAGACACAGGGGACAGTGGACAGGGGCACATGCCTGTAGTTCCAGCTACTTGGAAGGCTGAGGCGAAAGGACCACCGAGCCCAGCAGGTCGAGGCTGCGGTGGCCGGGAGCGGCCACTGCACTCCAATCTGAGCAACAGAGTGAGACTCCAACTCAAAAAAAGAAAAAAGAAAAGAAAAAAACCAGCCAGGTACTTTGGCTCAAGCCTGTAATCCCAGCACTTTTGGAGGCTGAGGTGAGAGGATTGCCTGAGCCCACAGGTTCGAGACCAGCCTAGGCAACTTGGCGAGACCTCGTCTCCACAATAAATCAAAAAATTAGCTGGGCATGCCTGTGGTTCCAGTTACAGGAAGGCTGAGGCAGAAGAATCGCCTGAGCCCAGCAGGTCGAGGCTGTGGTGGCCATGAGAATGCCACTGCACTCCAACCTGGGCAACAGAGTGAGATTCCAACTCAAAAAAATAAACAAAATAAAATAAGCCTGATTTCGCTGGGCTCGGTGGCTCAGCCTGTAATCCCGCGCCTTTGGGAGGCTGAGGTGAGTGGCTTGCCTGAGCCCGCGAGTTCAAGACCCGCCTGGGCAGCGAGACCTCATCTCTACAATAAATCAAAAAATTAGCCAGGTGTGGTAGCACGCGCCTGTAGTTCCAACTACTTGGAGGGCTGAGGCGGAAGGATCGCCGGAGCCCAGCGGGTCGAGGCTGCGGTGGCCAGGAGCGGCCACTGCACTCCAGTCTGGGCCACAGAGTGAGACTCCAACTCAAAAAAATAAAAAAAAACCCTGATTTCCTGACCATGACAGAATGCGAGGTCAGTCATGCCTTATTATACCTCCCTCGCTAACTGACATAGGCTTTTCTTCACTAAGGGTTAAACAAAGCCAGCCCTTTCAAAAGACTTGCTCCTCCTTTTTGTGGTTTTAATACAACAACCAACCAGCATTCTTTCCTGACAAGAGACCGCTGATCGTGTAGTGGTCTGGCCAGTCTTTGGAGCCCGCACACTGATGGCCTTTGTGTCTTCTGCTTTATCTTGGACGTATAGGGCCTCATTGTAATACATTTAAAATTTAAGTCTCCACCCCAAGTGAACCTGGGATGCACATTACATACATGTTAGCCTGATACACATTCATGACAATTCATAGCTGTTTCCATAAATTGTTGAATATGTACCCTAAGCCAACCGTCCAGCATAAATTCCTGTCTTCTTCCTTTTCTTGAAGCGCTTGCTTTTCAGTTCCGGCTGGAGGCTCTGCTTCCCGCCTGCAGACTGTGGTACCCTCCTTTAGTAATAAAGCTCTCCTTTCCAAATTTATGGATCTTGTGATTCTTCGGGTGACATTGGGAAAGATAGCCCTCAGAGAAATAGGTAACGGCCTGTGGACACAGTCTGTCTGGGCATGGGGTCAACCTCTAGTCTCCTCTCCTGAGATAGGAGCCAATCTTCCCTGGTTGATGAGATTCCTAGGGAATTTATGACAATTGAGTTCCTTTTGGAGGAATGTCTTTAGGCAGATAAGGGAAGTTCTGAGAAAGTTTCTGCTTGCATTCCCTGTTCCCCAAGTGGCCTCAATTCAAAGGAATCAGCATACCAAAGCATCATATTTCGGGGTGCCATTTCTTGAACTCCTTCAACAGAATACAGTGAGGTAGTATTGCTCAGCAGGAAGACAGATTGAGACGTTATAGGTGTTACACCTGGATCAGCCATTTGTCAAAGCTCCCTAGCACCAAACCCAACAGGCAGGAAGCTCTCTGAAATGGTAGCTGTTATCAGGGAAGTAGTTTTATTCCCTGAATCTATTTTCTTATCTATAAGACTGTCATGACCACCTAAAAGTATTTTAGCCAAGGTTTAGTCAACAGCATGCTTTTCTATATTCTCACAACTGTTTTTACTCTGCTAGGAGTGGGGGGGGGGGTTTCAGAGAAGCTTAAGAGATGACCCTTGAGGATACAGTCCAGTTATGGGCAAAATAATCATATTTATAAAGAAGTGCAAAAGACAGCCTAGGATAGCCAATGTAGGCATTCAGAGGAAGGGAGAGAGCCTGTGAATCCCTCCACATTGCCCCATTCCCTCTGTCAGTGCAGAGCTATGAGGACAGCATGAGAAATAACAACAAACGACTCCAGTTAGTCACTTCTCTACTCCAAACTAATCCATCAGAGTGTCCTGTGGACTCCTTCAGAATATATGGAATCCAACCATTTTTTACCCTTACCTCCACACTACTCCTCTTAAACTTAGATTATTTTAACACCTTCCTAACTCATCTCCCTGCTTCTACTCTCATGGAACTCTTTTATAGAGTGATTTTTGTTCAAAGAGATATCACATTGCTCATGCCCCCAGTACCTGAGTAGCTGGCTCATCATTCAAAATGAAATAGTCATGTGTGGCATAATGACGTTTCAGTGGCCTGAATGCACAGTGGTAGTCCCTAAAATGATAATAGTGCTGAAAAACTTCTATCACCTAGTGGCAATTTGATGATCCTACCTGTGTAGGCTGGGCTAATATGTTTGTCTTAGTTTTTAAAAAAAAGTTTAAAAAGGAAAAAATAATTTTTAAAAATAAAAGCAGCTTATAGAAGAATATGTGGAAGATTTTTTTTGTTTTGGTTTGGTTTTTTGGGTTTTTTGTTTGTTTGTTTGTTTGTTTTTTGAGTTGGAGTCTAACTCTGTCACCTAGGCTGGAGTGCAGAGGCACGCTCACGGCCACTGCAGCCTCGACCTGCTGGGCTCAGGTCATCCTTCTGCCTCAGCCTTCCAATTAGCTGGAACTACAGGCAAGTGCTACCATGCCCAGCTAATTTTTTTTTAATTGTAGAGACAAGGTCTTGCCATATTGCCTAGGTTGGTCTTGAACCCCTGGGCTCAAGCAATCCTCTCGCCTTGGCCTCCCAAAGTGCTGGGATTACAGGCTTGAGACACTGTGCCCATCCTGGAAGATATTTTTGAACAGCTGGATGTGTTTGTGTTTTAGGCTAGGTGTTATTACAAGAGTCAAAAAGTCATTTTCAGTTTTTGGCTCGGCAGAGGCTCAGGTGCAACCTTCTTTGGTTGGTTGTCCTGAATCCGGGTTCATCCGACACCAGCCGCCTCCACGATACCGCCCAAGTTCGACCCCAACGAGATCAATGTCGTGTACCTGAGGTGCACCGGGGGCAAAGTTGGCACCTCGTCTGCGCTGGCCCTCAAGATCGGCCCCCTGGGTCTGTCTCCAAAAAAGATTGGTGATGACATCGCCAAGGCAACCGGTGACTGACAAGGTCTGAGGATTACAGTGAAACTGACCACTCAGAACAGACAGACCCAGAGTGAGGTGGAACCTTTGCCTCTGCCCTGAGCATCAAAGACCTCAAGGAACCACCGAGAGACAGAAAGAAACAGAAGAATATTAAACACAGCGGGAACATCACTTTTGATGAGATTGTCAACATTGCCCAACAAGTGCAACGCCAGTCTCTAGCTCGAGAACTCTCTGGGACCATTAAAGAGATCCGGGGACTGCTCTGTCTGGCAATGCTGATGGCCGCCACCCCATGACGTCATAGATGACATCAATAGTGGCACAGTGGAACGCCCCGCTAGTTAAGAAACAAAAGGGAAATATATTTCAATAAAAGGTCATTTGACCAAAAAAAAAAGTCAAAAAAAATTTAAGTTTATAAAATAAAAAAGTTGGCTGGGTGTGGTGGCTCATGCCTGTAATCCCAGCATTTTGGGAGGCAAAGGCAGGGGGATTGCTTGAACCCAGGAGTTTGAGGTTAGCCTGAGCAACATAGCAATAGCTCATCTCTACAAAAAATAAAAATAAAAAAATTAGCAGGGCCTGGTGATATACACACCTGTAGTCCCAGCTACTCAGGAGGCTGAGGTGAGAGAATTACTTGAACCCAGGATGTTGAGGCTACAGCAAGCTATGATTATGCTATTGCACTCCAATCTGGATGAGTGAGATCCTGACTCAGAAAATAAATAAATAATCAAATAAAATTTAAAAGTTGCGGGAAGCTACCTTATTACTGAAGGCAAAATTTTTAGAAAAATTTTATAAAAATAAATATAAAACCTATAATCCCAGCACTTTGAGAGGCTTTAGCCCAGGAGACCAGCCTGAACAATATGGTAAGACCTCATCTCTTAAAAAAATAAAAATCAAAAATTGAACTGGACGTGATAGTGCACACCTCTATTCTCAGTCACTCAGGAGGTTGAGGCAGAAGGATCAAGAGTTGAAGGCTGTAGTGAGCCATGATCATTGCTACTGCACTCCAGCCTGGGTGACAGTGAGACCCTGACTCAAAAAAAAATTTTTTTTAATAAATTTACTGTAGTTTACTTAGAAGGCTGAGGCGGAGGGATCGCCGGATCCCAGCAGGTTGAGGCTGCAGTGGCTGGGAGCGTGCCACCGCACTCCAGTCTGGGCGACAGAGTGAGACTACAACTCAAAAAAAAAAAAGTTACTGTAGTCTGCAGTAATGTTCTAGACCTTCACATTCTCTCACTGGCTCACCCAGAGCAATTTCCAGTCCTGGAAGCTCCATTCAGATAAGTGCCCTACACAGGTGTAACATTTTTAATCTTTTATACCATATATTTTTGTAACTCTTCATGTTTAGGTACACAAATACATTGTGTTATAATTGCCTATGTTATTCAGTACAGTAACATGCTGTAGAGGTTTATAGCCTAGAAGCAATGGGCTATATCATATAGCCTAGGTGGGTAATAGGTTATACCATCTAGGTTTGTGTAAGTTCACTCTATGATGTTCACACAAGGAAAAAATCACCAAACATATTTCTTAGAATATATCCTTGTCATAAAATGACACAAGACTTATGCCAGTCCAAGACATACTCCATCGACATGTTGACTACATGAGAAGCAGCAGAGTCAGAAAAACTTCTAAAATCAGGTTATTCTTTTTTTTTTTTTTTTGAGTCAGAGTCTTACTCTGTCACCCAAGCTAGAGAGCAGTGACATGCTCACAGCCACCGCAGCCTAGACCTGCTGGGCTCAGGGATCCTTCCGCCTCAGCCTTCCAAGTAGCTGGAACTACAGGTGTGTGCCACCACACCCAGCTAATTTTTTTTTAAATTTATTGTAGCAATGAGATCTCATCATGTTGCCCAGGCTGGTCTGAACCCCTGGACTCAGGCAATTTTTTCCTTATAAATTTCCTTTACAAAAGAACAAAGTTTAAAAAGGAAAAACTAATTTTTAAAAATAGAAGCAGCTAGCCGGGCTCGGTGGCTCAGCCTGTAATCCCGTGCCTTTGGGAGGCTGAGGTGAGTGG
>NW_007258894.1:204645-214223 GCF_000164805.1 Carlito syrichta | reverse complement strand
CTCACTCTGTTGCCCAGACTGGAGTGCAGTGGCACACTCACAGCCACCCCAGCATCGACCCACTGGTCTCCAGCAATCCTTCCGCCTCAGCTTTCCCGGTAGCTGAAACTACAGGCACGTGCTACCACACCCAGCTAATTTTTTGATGTATTGTACGGACGAGGTCTCACCATGTTGTCTAGGCAGGTCTCGAACCCGCGGCCTTTTTTTTTTAATCAACATAACTGGCAGTGCACGGTGGCTCGGCCTGTAATCCCAGCACTTTGGGATGCCAAGGTGAGAGGATTGCCTGAGCCCTGGGGGTTCAAGACCAGCCTGGGCAACTTGGTGAGATCGTGGCTCTACAATAAAACTAGCCGAGTGTGGTGGCATGTATCTGTAGTTCCAGCTACTTGGAAGGTTAAGGCAGAAGGATTGCCTGAGCCCAGCAGGTTGAGGCTGCAGTGGCGCGGTGACCATGAGCATGCCATTGCACTCTAGCTTAGGTGACAAACAGTGAGACCCCAAATCAAAAAAACAAAAACAAAAACACAATTTCTCAGCGTGATTGATTCAAAAAACTGTCTTTGACTTTTTTTTTCAGCAGAAAGAATTTAATATAAAAAATTATTAACTAGGGATACATTTATTGACTATATCACCAGTAATTGTCATTCTGAGCTACTCTATTGGGCAACATTTTCAGTAAATATAGCTTTTATTTGTTTATTTATTTATTTAAGTCGGAGTCTCACTCTGATGCCCAGGATGGAGTGCAGTGACACACTCAAAGCCACCACAGCCTCGACCTGCTAGGTTCAGGCGATCCTTTCGCTTCTACCTTTCAAGTAACTGGAACTACAGGTGCACACCTCCATTTTTTTATTTTTTGTAGAGACAAGATCTTGCCATGTTGCCCAGGCTGGTCTCGAACCCATGGGCTCAGGCAATTCTCTCACCTTGGCCTTCTAAAGTGCTGGAATTACAGGCGTGAACCTCCACGCCCAGCTAATCTAGTATATTTTGAAATAACTTATATTCTTAGGAAAAATTGCTTCTCAGCCATCTATGAATGAGACTTTGGCCAGGTTCATTTTTTTTGAGTTGCAGTCTCACTCTGTCGCCCAGACTGGAGTACAGCAGCCGCTCCTGGCCACCGCAGCCTCGACCTGCTGGGCTCCGGCAATCCTTCCTCCTCAGCCTTCCAAGTAGCTAAAACAACAGGCACGTGCCACCACACCCAGCTAATTTTTTAATTTATTGTAGCGATGAGGTCTCACCAAATTGTCCAGGCTGGTCTCGAACCCGCGGGCTCATGCAATTCTCTCACCTCGGCCTCCCAAAATGCTGGGATTATAGGTGTGAGCCACCACACCAGTGCTGAAGAACTTTTTAAAATTCTTGTTTCTCCAGGTTCTCTGGGCCACACACCCTTTTAGTCATTAAAATGCAGCCCCGGCAGGGCATGATTGCTCAACCTGTAATCCCAGCACTATGGGAGACCGAAACAAGAGGATTGCCTGAGCCCAGGGATTCAAGACCAGCCTGGGCAACTTGGTGAGAGAATAAACCACAAAAGCTAACCGAGCATGGTGGTGTGCATCTGTAGTTCCAGCTACGTGGAAGGCTGAGACGGAAGGATCGCCTGATCCCGGTAGGTTGAGGCTGCGGTTGCCGCGAGCATGCTGCTGCACTCTAGCCTGGGCGACAAGAGTGATATTCCAATTAATATATATATATTTATATATTCATAATATATAAATAAATATATATTTATAATATATATTTATATATTATGAATATATTTATATATTCATAATATATAAATAAATATATATATAATGTTGCCCTGACGGGGTATGGTGGCACATCTGTAATCCCAGCTACTCTGGAGGCTGAGGCAGGAGGATCAATTGAACCCAGAAGTTGGAGTTGGTCGATGTAGCAAGACCCTGTCTCTAAAAAATAATAAAATAGCCGGGTTCGATGGTTCATCCTGTAATCCCGCGCTTTGGGAGGCTGAGGTGAGTGGATTGCCTGAGCCTGCAGGTTCGAGACCTGCCTGGGCAACTTGGCGAGACTTCGTCTCTACAATAAATCAAAAATTAGCTGGGCGTGGTAGCGCACACCTGTGGTTCCAGCTACTTGGAAGGCTGAGGCGGAAGGATCACCGGAGCCCAGCAGGTCGAGGCTGTGGTGGCCAGGAGCGGCCACTGCACTCCAGTCTGGGCGACAGAGGAAGACTCCAACTCAAATAATAATAATAATAAAATGAAATGCTGCCTCATTGAACTCTGGCGTCTCCTTTGGTTTTGTTTTCTTGACTTCTCAGCCATGACTTCCAGGTCATTCTCCTGGCAGGCTGCTAGCAAGTGCCCTAATTTCAGCCTCGCCCCCTCCACCCAGCTCCTAGATACTCTTCCCAACATACAAGACCATACTACTAAGCTTTCCTCTCACCTGCCACTGCCAAACTCCTGTTGACCTGCAGGAAGAAGAGGAGGCACAAAATATGGGGGGTTTTTTTGAGTCGGAGTCTCACTTCGTCACCCAGACTGGAGTGCAATGGCCACTCCCTGCCACCGCAGCCTCGACCTGCTGGGCTCCGGCGATCCTTCCGCCTCAGCCTTCCAAGTAGCTGGAACTTCAGGCGCGCGCTACCACGCCCGGCTGATTTTTTGATTTATTGTAGAGATGAGTTCTCATCACCATGTTGCCCAGGCTGGTCTCAAACCCTTGGGCTCAGGCAATCCTCTCGCCTCTGCTTCCCAAAGTGCTGGGATGACAGGCATGAGCCACCATGCCCGGCCTCAAAATACAGTTTATTGCTTTTTGCTTTTTTGAGTTGGAGTCTCACTCCATAGCCCAGGCTGGAGTACAGTGGCATGCTCACAGCCACCTCAACATCGACCTGCTGGGCTCCAGCAATCCTTCTAGGCAGAAGCCTTCCAAGAAGCCAGAATTACAGGCGTGCACTACCAAGCCCGGCTAATTTTTGAATTATTGTAGAGTCGAGATCTCACCAAGTTGCCCAGGCCAATCTCAAACCCATGGGATCAGGCAATGCACTCACCTCAGCCTCCTAAAGTGCTGGGATTATAGGCTGAGCCCAAGCCTGGCCTCAAAATACAGGTTTAAAGAATTTATTTGAGGCCGGGAGCGGTGGCTCACACCTATAGTCCCAGCACTTTGGGAGGCTGAGGTGAGAGGATTGCCTGAGCCCAGGAATTCAAGACCAGCCTGAGCAACATGGCGAGACTTCATCTCTACAATAAAAATTTAAAAATCAGCCAGGCATGGTGGTGCATGCCTGTGTTTCCGGCTACTTGAAAGGCTGAGGTGGAAGGATCACCTGAGCACAGTGGATCGAGGCTGCAGTGGCCGTGAGCGTGTCATTGCACTCCAGCCTGGGCAAAAGCGTGAGACTCCAACTCAAAAAAAAAAATTTACTTGAGCCAAAGTGAGGACAGCTGCCAGGGACATACTTCCAAGTTACCTTAGGGAGTGCTCTGTCGGTCCTTTGTTAAAGCAGATTTTCAAAGGCAAAAGGGATCAAGGAGTGGGTGGGCCACTTACAAAGGTGTTTGACAATTCTCATTGGTTTACAGAAATAACATTGATTAGTGATTGGCTATGCATTATCGAACTATAAGGAGTATGAACTGTAGTGTCCAGTGTTTGGCATCTGATGGCTACTTGGCATCAGTTAGTCTAGAGCGCACATAGCAAGTGGCTTCAAGAAGTACTCATTTAGCTGAATGGGAGCAGGGGGTGGTGGGGGGATGGGCAGTGAGGCATAACTGCTGTCACATTTTAAATGCCGCTGGGGTTTGATCATTTAAAGGGGCTTGCATTCCTCAGATTAAAGGTTTCTTTTCTTTCTCCCTCTCTAGTCTGGCGCAAGAGAGCTGGTTCATAGCCTGCCTTCCTTTCTCCAGGTCTGTCTTTTAGGCCACTCCCACTGGACCCCAGCTGCACAGGACTCCCCCACTCAGTGCCATACTCGAAGCCAAGCACCTTGTGTATATTTTAGCAAAGCAATATCTGAGACTTGCTGAATCCCATTTTTAGACCTTCACCCTTGCTGTTTCCTTCATCTGCAATGCCCTCTCCTAACCTTCAGTTTTCTACTCATCCTTTAAAGCCTAGTGTGAGTGTCTCCTTCTCTGTGGAGCATTCCTTGACTACTAAAGTCAAGTTCACTTCTCTCTCTTTGCGTCCCCACTGACCTAGCAAATACTTCAGTTTGCACACATCTGCAAGTATTGCTTACATAGACAAAGCTCAGTGAAGCCAGGGACCCTGTCTCCTTCATTCATTCCCAAGGTGCCAGCCGCATGCAGAACCTGGCTTACTCACTGAGTGATGCCCCTATGTCTCCCCCTCCTCTATCAACCACAGACAGACAGGTGTCCTGGGCTCCTCGTACTACCCAGTGCCTCTCTACTGACCTTGGCTCAAAATGTTCATTTTTCATTCCATTAGACTGAAGAAGAACAGTTTAGCTGTTTCCCTGGGTGTTGCTGCCAACATGCTGCCCCAGTGGCCTAGATGGCTTTTTCCCCAACAACTCTGACTGGTGACCCTAGTTTGTCCTTTTAGCCCAGATCTTTGAACCACAGGGGAAGTGCAGACAGATGCCCACGTCAACAGATCCTGCCAAGATGTCCAGTGTTAATTCCTCTCCCCAGCCAGGCCAACTTGGTCAACAGGCAATATGCCTGAGGAAGGCCATAGCCAGAACGGGCCTCCCCACATCCTCTGGCTTCAGGTCCCTGTGTGCTCAGCTCTGGGATTCTTGCGGTTGCTGCTGCCGTCACTGCAACCCTGGCCGTGACCCAACCTTGTGGACTGCTGGTGCCAGGCTGGTGGCTGAGCCATTTCATGCATCTGCAGAAAGCATCAGCTCCTTCTTCCGGTTTTTGGTGTAGAAACGCAGCAAGCTCAAGCCTGGCACAGTAGCTCACACCTGTAATCCTGGCACTTTGGGAGGCTGAGACAAGAGGATTGACTGAGCCCATGGGTTCGAGAACAGCCTGGGCAACATGGTGAAGCCTTGTCTCTACAATAAAAAAAAAATTAGTTGGGTGTGGAGGCGCGCACCTGTAGTTCCAGTTACTTGGAGGGTGAAGTGGAAGGATTGCCTGAGCCCAGCAAGGCGAGGCTGCCGTGGCCGTGAGCATGTTACTGCACTCCAGCCTGGGTGATGGTGAGAGGCTTCAACTCAAAAAAACAAAACAATCAAAAAGAAGAAATGCAGCAAGCTTCGTTCATCAACATTGGACAGAGGGGGCAGGATATGGAGTTTGCCTGACCTTTCTCTCTAGGGGGATGGTCCTTGCCAGGATTTCAAGCCTCAGTGAAGATTTATTTCTACTCAGGCCCAGTGTTGAAAGCTCAGGGGACAGGCCTTCATTTGATATCCAGTCAAGAGAAATGCTTGGAGATTGACAGCCTTTCAGGTCGAGTGCCTCTGATTCTGGCCCAAGCAGATGCCAGTGTCTGCCAACAGACGTTCTGTATCAGAAATGCTGGATGAGCCGGGCTTGGTGGCTCAGTCTATAATCTCGCTCTTTGGAAGGCTGAGGTGAGTGAATTGCCTGAGCCCACGGGTTCGAGACTCGCTTGGACAACTTGGTGAGACCTCATCTCTACAATAAATCAAAAATTAGCCGGGTGTGATAGGGCGCACCTGTAGTTCCAGTTACTTGAAAGGCTGAGGCGGAAGGATTGCTGGAGCCCAGCAGGTTGAGACTGCGGTGACTGGGAGCAGCCACTGCACTCCAGTCTGGGAGACAGAGTGAGACTCCAACTCAAAAAAAAAAAAAGAAAGAAAGAAAGAAATGCTGGATGGAGAAGATCGCATCTGTTAAGATGCAGATCCCAGCCGGGCTCGGTAACTCGGCCTATAATCCCAGCACTTTGGGAGGCTGAGGTGAGTGGATTGCCTGAGCCCGTGGGTTTGAGACCCACCTGGGCAACTTGGCAAGACCTCATCTCTACAATAAATTTAAAAAATTAGCTGGGCGTGGTAGCGCGTGCCTGTAGTTCCAGCTACTTGGAAGGCTGAGGCGGAAGGATCGCTGGAGCCCAGCAGGTCGAGGCTGTGATGACCAGGAGCGTGCCAACGCACTCTAAGTCTGGGTGACAGAGTGAGACTCCAACTCAAAAAAAAGATGCAGATCCCAGAACCCTACCCCAGATTTTCTGGTTGTGAGCCTCTGGGAAACGGGTTCCAGAATCTATCTAAGTAACAAGCTCCCATCATACCCCCTTGGAATTCTGGAGTTTGCTAAAGTCTGCAAAGCATTGCCTGCCCAGTCCAATAGCAATAAGAAATCAACATACTTCACTTTGCTAAAGCAGGAAGAGAACACTTATTTCTGTCCCAGGATCCAGATTTCAGCAAAGTAGGAGTCACAATCCTTAACCTGCTTGTGAACTTCCTGGCTTTATATTTATCTACAGAAATCCTATACATGGGTGTGCATTTATGGTGGGGAAGGATAGTCTTTGCACTTGAAGGAGGTTAGAGTGCAAGATGCAAAGGAGGCAACAAGAGGAGAATAATGAGAAAGAGGTGAAGGAAGAAAGGGGTCTCCAGTGAGACTGTTATACAAGCTGAAAGCCGAGAACCCTTCAGCCTACAGAACGATGGGAAAGAAGAAAACTAAGGAGGCAACTGACTGAAGTCTGAAATCACATGCCACATTTCTCTACAGTGTCAGGATCTCAAGAATATAATATTGGGAGGAAAAAAGAATATAGAGTAGAAGAATATAGAGTAGAATTCATTTATATACATGTAGGAGGTAAACCAAAGGAAAGCAGAGGAATGATATGGCCGAAATTCAGGACAGTGTCCCCTTGGCTACTTCTGGAAGAGAAAGATGTTTGGAGAGAGTTGACCACAGAAGCCTTCAAAGGCACTGATATGTTTTTTGTCTTACACCAGATGGTAGGTACTTGGACGTGATTACCTGTACATGACACATGTTTTGTGTGTGTGTGTGTGTGTGTGTGTGTGTGTGTGTGTCTGTGTAGGTTTTTAAACATATCTATGAAATAATGAGCAACCTGAATAAAATATGACTTAGCTGGACACGGCGGCTCATGCCTGTTAATCCCAGTACTTTGGGAGGTGGTGGTGAGAAGATTGCCTGAGTCCAAGGGTTCAAGACTAGCCCAGGCAACATGATAAGACCTCATCTCTATGATAAGTCAAAAAATTAGCCGGGCATGGTGGCTTACGCCTGTAATTCCAGCTACTTGGAAAGCTGAAGTGGAAGGATTGCCTGAGCCAAGCAAATCGAGACTGTGGTGGCCGTGAGTGTGCCATTGCACTCCAGCTGGGGCAACAGACTAAGACTCCGACTCTAAAAAATAAAATAAAATATGGCTTGTTCATAAATTCTGAAATACTAAGAAAAGATGGCAACCTCTGGAACTTATCTCAGCTTGAGCAAATAAAAGAAACTTACTAAGGGTGGGGTGAGAACATTGAGGACTCACTACTGTCTGTTCTTGCCTCCAGGACAGGGATGGGTAGGAGGTGCCACCACCAGCTGGCAGAGTATCTGAGACCCACCTAGGGGAGGAAGTACAGTGTTGCATGCCCAAGGCTGCAGGGCATGAAGATGAGAGTCACCAAGCACAGGCAGTGTTCTGTGGGATATGCAGGCCCACACCAGGGTTGGCAAATCCCAAAAGGGCAAAATGGGAGGGGGGTCTAAGACTAGCAGCCAGAGAAATAGGGTGAGCAGGGGAGATGGGTGGGGTATCTGAAGAGGACAGGCTGCAGGATCCTCTGACCCAGATATGGGCCTTGTCTGGGGCTACAGGGGACCTGGTCTGTGGCAAGATATTGGAAGTGGCCAATGGACTGACATAAAATGGATATCACCTCCAGAGGTGACACTGGCAGACAGAGCCCCAGGTGGCCAAAAGCAATCACCCTGGGGTAGAGCCTGAGGTGGTCCCATTCGCTACACACTCCCAGAAACGTAAGGAGCCCTAGAAGGCACCAATCCATTCCGGGACTCAATGCAGAAATTCCTTCTCCGTCTTGTCACATAGGTCCCCAAGCTCTGTTTGAGTGTTCCAGTGGCTCAGGATATCTGTCCCTCATTTTACAATCCTGTTCCATGGAAAAAGACACATTTATAATGAAGTCTTTTGTTCTGAGCTGAAGCCAGCCTTCTTGGCACATTTTCCTGAGGATCTCCTCTCTACTCTGAGGGACTGTGTAAAATGAGCCAGGTTCCTCTTGCACTCACCACATTAGCAGGACCGTGGGTCAACTGCCCCTCAAAGAAGAACTTGCTGCAGCCAGCAGATGCCCTCCAACTTCTTTGGGGCTGGTTTAGAGCTGCCTCGCCAAGACCATGCCCACATCTAATGACTGATCTAAATGCCTGGACATGTCAGCCCACCTACAAACAACTGACGGGCCACGTATTCCTGTGGGGTTGACTTGGTCAGGCTTGCGTAACAATACGCCCCCTTCCTCTGCCCGGTCCTGCTTCAGCCGCCTGAACTTCACAGGTGGTAATAAATATCCTGCCCATCAAACTCCATCTCAGCACCTGCTTCCAGAGAGCCCTGGGTGCTGCAGAAAGGAAGCCTTAAAAAGATTAAGCCAAACAGGAGGTGGTTTTAGACCTACTAGCGAAGAAAATGTTATTTCCATTTGCCAATACCTTATTCACTGTTGTCATTGCTAAGGGCCTGGGGTCCCTGAGAGTCCCTTCAAAGCAAATAAGAAAGGATTTTATTTAAGAGAATTCCCTGCAACTCTCCATCCTGGGCATGAAGCTTTAATGAACAGTCCAGAAAAGACTGCAACATGCTCGGTTCCATGCCTCTTCTTCTATTTGTTGGTGCCAGAATGGGATTCACCAGCACAAACCAGCAGGACAACCTGGTAATTTCCACTCACTTGAAAACAGTTCTATCCTTTCCTAGTCCTAGAAGTTTCCAGAAAAGCCGCTCCCCTTGTTCTCCCTCTTCTGGCCACGTAGTATTGTTTGCTCTTGCCCCATTTGGGGCCATTAATTGTGTACAGCTTTAGGAAAATTCTCAGGCGGCTGGGTGGTCTGGTTATTTTCTTGTTGACAACATTATTGTTGTCTAATAATAACAAAACAGCCAGACAGCCCTACCGCCTCCTCACACAGTATAGGAGAAAGATTGAACACTTTCGGATGGTTGTTGGGTTAGAATACAAGGAGTGATTTCTATTTTATTTTATTTATTTTATTTTTTATTTTATTTATGAGTTTAATTCTCACTCTGTCGCCCAGGCTGGAATGCAGTGGCACACTGCTCATGGGCACCTCAGCCTAAACCTGCTGGGCTCAGGTGATCCTTTCACCTCAGCCTTCCGAGTAGCTGGAACAACAGGCACATGCCACCACATCCAGCTAATTTTTGTGATTTATTGTAGAGGCAAAGTCTTACCAAGTTGCCCAGGCTGGTCTGGAACCACCGGGCTCTGACAATCCTCTCGCCTCAGACTCCCAAAGTGCTGGGATTACAGACTGAGCCACTGCGCCCGACCCCAATCCTCTCTTTTAAAATAACTTTTATATTGTAATCCC
>NW_007258894.1:196233-204590 GCF_000164805.1 Carlito syrichta | reverse complement strand
TGGGCAACTTGGCGAGACCTCATCTCTACAATAAATCAAAAAATCAGCCGGGCGTAGTCGAGCGCGCCTGTAATTCCGGCTACTCGGAAGGCTGAGGCGGAAGGATTGCCGGAGTCCAGCAGGTCGAGGCTGCGGTAGCAGGGAGCGGCCACTGCACTCCAGTCTGGGCGACAGAGTAAGACTCCATCTCAAAAAAAAAAAAAGAAAGAAAGAAATTGGCTGGGCATGGTGGCTCACATCTGTAATTCCAGCACCTGGGGAGGCTGAGGCAAGAGAATTGCCTGAGCCCAGGAGTTCAAGACCAGCCCAAGCAATATGGCAAGATCTCACCTCTACAATAACTAATTTAAAAAATTAGCCGGGTGTGGTGCTGCATGCCTGTGGTTCAGCTACTTAGAAGGGTAAGGTGGAGGGATCTCTTGAGCCCAGCAGGTCGAGGCTGTGCTGGCCACGATTATGTCACTGAGCTGCAGCTTGGGTGACAGAGTGAGACTCTGACTCAAAGAAAAAAAAAAGAAAGAAAGAAATTCATTGTACTAGTTTTCTACTGCTGCTGCAGCAAATTATTACACACTTACTGACTTTAAAAAAACACACATTTATTATCTTATAGTCCTGCAGGTCAGAAATCCAAACTGGGTCTCACTGGGCTAAAATCAAAGTGTCAGCAGGGATGTGTTCTTCTGGAACCTCTAAGGAACTTTATTTACCTTTTTAGAACCTAGAGACCACCACATTCCTCAGCTTGGGCCCTTCCTTCTGCAAAGGCATCCAGGACTGGTGGAGTCCTCATCACATCACTGTGATTTTCTTCTGTCTCCCTCTTCCTCATTTAAGGATCCCAGTAATTGCATTGGGCCTATCTAGATCCTAGATGCTCACCCCCCCTCCCCAAGAACAGCTGATTAGCAACCTAATTCCATCTGCAGACTTAATTCTCTTTTGCCATGCCACCTAACGTATTCACAGGTTCTGGGGGTTAGGATGTGGATATCTTTGATGTCATTATTCTACTTACAACATCATACATGTTCCTTGAAGGAAATTTAAAAATATAGAAAAAGGATAAAGACATAAAGTCACTTCTAATTTCACTTCCCAGAGATAACCACTGTTGATACCTTAGTGTGTATTTGTCTAGTCATTTGTTTAGTGTGTATGTTTTTTCCTTATAAACTAGGTTTATATGATAATATATATAATGTTTAGCATTTTTCCTTAGTAAATGCATATATTTTCGCAAAACTAAAATATTTTTCTACATTTCATTTTTAATGACTATCTAACATTCTACTGTATAGCATGTACTATAATTTATCTAACTAATGTAGTTAATTTTCTGGTTTTTATTTTATTTTTATTTTTATTTTTTGAGTTGGAGTCTCACTCTGTCGCCCAGACTGGAGTGCAATGGCCGCTCCCAGCCACCACAGCCTCAACCTGCTGGCTCCAGCGATCCTTCCACCTCAGCCTTCCCAAAGTGCTGGGACTGCAGGCTTGAGACACCATGTCCAGCCAATTCTCTGTTATTAAACACATAACTTACTTCTAACTTTTCTTTAAGCCTGGTAGCCTTCTGGTAAGCATTCCTGAACTTACACGTTTATACATTTTCTTTTATTTCTTTCTTTTTTTTTTTTTTTTTTTGAGAAAGCAGGATTTACTGAGAACACAGGAAAGCTCCCACAGTGGGAGGGGACCCGAGGGGGTTACCCTATTCATTTTCTTTTTTCTTTTTTTTTTTGAGTTGGAGTCTCACTCTGTCGCCCAGACTGGAGTGCAGTGACCGCTCCCGGCCACCGCAGCCTCGACCTGCTGGGCTCCGGCGATCCTTCCGCCTCAGCCTTCCAAGTAGCTGGAACTACAGGCGCGCACTACCACGCCTGGCTAATTTTTTTATTTATCGTAGAGATGAGGTCTCGCCTGCCCAGGCGGGTCCCGAACCCGCGGGCTCAGGCAATCCACTCACCTCAGTGTCCCAAAGGGGCGGGATTACGGGCTGAGCCACCGAGCCCGGCTCCTATTCATTTTCTTAGGATACATTCCCTAAAGATATCTCAAAGGTTGGGTGATCATGTCATTTATTTTCCAAAGCTAGACTTTTTGACAGTAAAAAGAACAATCTTATTTGTTGTAATTAATAAATAACAATAAGTGAGGACTGCTCTGGGCATGACGCACACTGCCAAACTGGCCTCCTGAAATGTTTACACTCCCCCAGGCAGCTCCCAAATATCCTTGCTTGGAGCCCCTGCCAACCCTATCAGTCCTGTACCACAACTCCCTCCGCTCCCACCCACAACTCTCTAGGCCTACAAGTGGGCAAATACCATTAGAACCCTCACTGGAGAGGTAGCAGTGGCAGGACTTTTTTTTTTTGAGTCGGAGTCTCACTCTGTCGCCCAGACTGGAGTGCAGGGGCCGCTCCCGGCCACCGCAGCCTCGACCTGCTGGGCTCCGGTGATTCTTCCGCCTCAACCTTCCAAGCAGCTGGAACTACAGGCGTGCACTACCACGCCCCGCTAATTTTTGATTTATTGTAGAGATGAAGTCTCGCCCAGTTGCCCAGGCGGGTCTCGAACCCGTGGGCTTAGGCAATCCACTCATCTCAGGCTCCCAAAGCACGGGATTACGGGCTGAGCCACCAAGCCCGGCTAGAACTATTTCTTTTTTTTTAATGTTTTCTATATTCTATTCTGACACTTCTTTAAATTTTTAATTTTAAAGATGCGGGGTACAGTTCAGGGTTAGGTATACAAATGCTCATTATGCAGGTACCCTTGTTGATGAGGTGTGCCTCCCTCCTCCCCTGGCAGTTTCCCACTACTGCCAATCCCAGGACTTTTTTTTTTTTTTTTTTTGAGTCAAAGTTTCACTCTGGCTCCCAGGCTGGAGTGCAGTGGTATGCTCACAGCCACCCAGCATCAACCTGCTGGGCTCCAGAGATCCTTCCGCCTCAACCTTCCAAGTAACTGGAACTACAGGTGCACGCTACCATGCCCAGCTAATTTTTGATTTATTGTTGAGATGAGGTCTCGCCAAGTTGCCTGGACGGGCGGGTCTCAATCCGGCGGGCTCAGGCAATCCACTCGCCTAGGCCTCCCAAAGTGCTGGGATTACAGGCTGAGCCACCGAGCCCAACCCAGGACTGTTTCTTGTGTGGCAAGGAGAGGACAGATAAGTTATTCTTTTGCCCTGGTGGTCAATAATTTGACTTTCGGTGAATTTATTGTGGCTTCTGATCCAGATGTATCTACTAGATTCGCTTCAAGATAGCAATGACCTTACCTTCCTTACCTGCACAGAGGCCCAGCGGCAGGCTCAGCCAGAGAGGAGCCTTCCAAGAGGGCCTCTCCATAGGCCCAGGCAGAGAAGCACTGTCACAGAGAGCATCTGGCCTGAGCAAGAGACAGTCCACCCTGAAGAGCCAAGTGCAAGTGCTGGCAGCTGCCTTCAGCTCAATTGCCCAACACACAGACTTTTATGAGGAACAAGATACACTTAATCCTCAGAGGACTTCCTCTTGGACACTACCCTCTTGGATAGAACACCCAAATAAAACAGCTGCTGAAACCGCAAAAACAAAAAGACTAAAGTCATTGTGAAGCTGTTTTCTAACATTCAAATTGAGCTTGTAATTTTTTTTGCTTTGTTTTATTTTTTATCTTGGTGGAGGTCATTTGAATCTATCAGGGTTATAAAATGCTCTCTGGGAAAAGGCCCATTCACCAGGCTGCTTGCTCGGCTTGGCTTCTCGGGTATGAAATGAACATTGAGAATGCAGACACTGAATAAAAGGTATCAAGTCCTCAGATTTCTTGCTGCAGACAATTTCTGACCTTTCGAGTCAAGTAACCTGATGAAACCAGTTCCCTTGTCCATCCGGAGGCCACTCAGGATATACTTGATTCATACTTATTGACCCATATGATGGAAAAGCAAACCCCAAATGGGCCCTGATAGCAATCTAGTGGAGAATAGTTTTACCTGTAGGCAACTGACCTCTTGACCTATAAAATACAGGCCTTTAGAAATCAAGACAAACCGGGCTCCGTGGCTCAGCCTGTAATCCCGCGCTTTGGGAGGCTGAGGTGAGTGGATTGCCTGAGCCCCCTGGTTCGAGACCCACCTGGGCAACTTGGCGAGACCTCATCTCTACAACAAATCAAAAATTAGCCGGGCGTGGTAGCGCGTGCCTGTAGTTCCAGCTACTTGGAAGGCTAAGGCGGAAGGATCACCGGAGCCCAGCAGGTTGAGGCTGCGGTGGCCGGGAGTGGCCACTGCACTCCAGTCTGGGCGACAGAGTGAGACTCCGACTCAAAAAAAAAAAAAACAAGACAAAGCCCAGCACCCTGACTGCCTCCCCAAATAATGTTCCAGGTGATATTTTGCATGCATACCTGGAAAATTTGCTCTGTTTGTTACCCTATAAGTTAAAATGAACAAGGGGCAGAACAGACTGGCCTGGAACAGAAACTGGCTACAAATCAGATCTCCAAAGCTTGAGTTTGTTCTCTGAAGGAACTGCTCTTTTAAATTTCAATTTTGCCAGATGTGGTGGCTCACGCCCATAATCCCAGCACTTTGGGAGGTGGAAGCGAGAGGACTGCCTGAGCCCATGGGTTTGATATCAACCTGGGCAACATGGCAAGACCTCATCTCTACAACAAATCAAAAAATTAGTCAGGTGTGGTAGCGCATGTCTGTGGTTCCTGCTACTTGGAAGGCTGAGGCAGAAGGCTCACCTGAGCCCAGCAGATCAAGGCTTCAGTGAGTGTACCACTGCACTCCAGCCTGGGTGACAGAGTAAGACTCCAACTCAAAAAAAAAAAAAAGAAGAAGAAGCAGAAATAGCCTCAATACCCCGGCTCTATTTTCCTTCGTTGCACTTGTCACTACTTATTATATCTTATATTTTTATGTCTAATATTTGTCTTCCTAATTAAATGTATGATGCTTGAATGGAGACTTTTTATTTACAACCAGGTCCCCGAGTCTTAGAACAGTGCCTGGCACATAATAAGAGTACAATAAATATTTTTGGAACGAGAAGTTAGAGTTGAGTCAAACATCAAACAGCAGATATTTCTACTGGGCAAATATCCACCCAAGAGGTACGTGGATGAGGATGCAGAGTTTGGAGTAGTTTGGGATAGGTAGGGGAGGGGGGATTGCTGAGCTGGAAACGAGATCCTTGGCTTGTGACCCTGCAGGCACAGCCCAGAGGGGCTGGCAGCGGAAGAGAAAGAGAAAGAGACAAAGAGACACAGAGACAGAGTCCTGGTTGTAATTCCTGTTGGTTGCCACAAGATGACACCATTGCTCAGAGTCTTTACTCAAAAGCAGAAAACTGAAACCTTTAGTAAGCTATTGTGATCTCTCTGTGTGTGTGTGTGTGTCTGTCTCTATCTTTGTCTGTATCTCTCTCTGTGCCTGTCTCTCCCTGTCTCTCTCTCTCTCTGACTCTGTCTGTCTCTGTGTCTGTCTCTCTCGCTCTCCTCCCCTTACCTTTCTACCTCTTCTCCTTTCCCCTCCCCTGCATTTTTTTGTTTGTTTGTTTGTTTGTTTAAGTCAGAGTCTCACTCTGTCGCCCAGGCTGGAGTGCAGTGGCACGCTCACGGTCACCACAGCCTCCACCTGCTGGGCTCAGGCCATCCTTCCACCTCAGTCTTCCAAGTAGCTGGAATTACAGGCACGCGCCACCACGCCCAGCTAATTTTTTGATTTACAGTAAAGATGAAGTCTCAACAAGTTGCCCAGACTGGTCTCGAACCCATGGGCTCGGCAATCCTCTCACCTAGGCTTCCCAAAGCGCTGGGATTATAGGCATGAGCCACTGCGCCCGCCCAGCCCCCTGCATTGTTTAACACTACCTTTCAGGTGGACTTGAGCAATACTATAGCAGAAGCCTTTTGTGATGCTCAGAGAAACAGAGATCCCTGAGGTTGATATTCAGCCACACTAAGCACAGTGGTGTGCTCAATGGGCATGACTGGAAGGCCTGGTCCACCTGCTTTTTCGGCTCTCTGGGCCAGAACCCCATAGCCCTGCTGTTCTGGACCTAACCGGTAGCTTGGGAAGCCTTCAGGGACCATGTTGCTCACTCTTCCCTCTCTTACCCTGTTCTTCCCACACACACTTATCTGGGAAGCACCTGCCCTCAGATCCGGTTCCAGGGGTCCTCGACTTGCCTCTTGAGAAGTTGTAAACATGTACAGAATGTCTCTTGGTGGGGGTTCTGTGGCCTTTTCCTCCCTGGTATTTTAGCCTAAGGAAAAAGCAGTCCGTGGCTTGGGGAGGGTGGGTGGAGCTTGCAGTATTTTTCTAAGACTTTTGTAGCTAGAGAACAAATCCCCAGGGAAGAGGCAGGGCCTCAGACTGATTCCAGTACAGTAGGATCAGGGCAATAAAAACATGCAGCAAAGAAGACTTCAAAGCTCTTCCCCGGCCTGAATGGGAAGGGCCTGCGGAAGAGGTCAGATGTTAACTTGGCAGCAAATGCCCTCTTGCTTTCAGACGATCCTGCAGCCCTGCAAACACCTAGGGGACCGTCCTCTCCCAGTTCAGAGTCAGACAGGACGGTGAGGATGGTTCCCTAGCCAGTGCCTGGGGTTTGAAGGCAAAGACAGGGAGGGCAGACCCCAGAAGTTGGGGCCTGGTTCTAAACTGAGCTCTGGTCCTTACCAGCAGGGGCCAATTTCACCTCTGCGGAGTAAGACTGGGACTGAGAAATGAAGTCCCGCCTCCTCTCCAAACCTTATCAAACCCTGACACAGCCATTTCGCAGGGAGTGGTGAGACTGTCTAATGCCTAATGCCCCAAGGTCACTTAGGGTGATCATTAGGACAATCATTAATTTCTGAAGCCTAAGAATGACTCATTTATCTCTGATAGGCACAGGGATCAAAGGGGGGTATTTATGGCTTAGAAACAAACCTCCCATTCTTTCCCCTGCTATAATAAATAATAAAAAGCTCCCAGGCCTTCATCCTTTTCTATCTCATTCCTGCCCTGTCCTCTCTGTCTTAACTGTCTCTGCACAAAAAGTAGCTCTCCTCTTTCTTCTCTCTACTCTTCCTCTCTTAAGAACCAGAAAGGCCAGGCTCGGTGGTTCAGCCTGTAATCCTGTGCCTCGGGGGGCCGAGGTGAGTGAATTGCCTGAGCCTGCGGGTTTGAGACTCGTCTGGGCAACTTGGCGAGACCTCATCTCTACAATAAATCAAAAAAATTAGCCAGGTGTGTTAATGCGCACCTATAGTTCCAGCTACTTGGAAGGCTGAGGCGGAAGGATCGCCGGAGCCCAGCAGGTGGAGGCTGCAGTGGCCAAGTGGCCACTGCACTCCAGTCTGGGTGACAGAGTGAGACTCCAACTCAAAAAAAAAAGAAAGGTCAAGCTATTCTCTGCCGGCTCTGAGAGCCTTGGCTACATCTGTGCTATAGAGTGAGGGGTGCTGATCCCTCTGCCCCGGCGGAGGACACGAGGGTGGGCCTTGGGCGGGCTCTCTCTGGGAAATTTACCATGTTTAGTTTACCTAAGAATGTATACAGGGCCTGGAGAACTGGTATACATTAGCTTTGGGCCATGAGCAGGTTACTTAAACTTTTTGAGCCTCAGTTTCCTAATCTATAAAAGAGGGATAATAATAGCAGCAAAGACTGGTTTATGAGAATGACCTAAAATAAAATATGTAAAGTGTTCACCATAGAGCCAGATACAAAATAATGGCTGTTGCATTTGCCAGAACTTCAAAATCCTTATTTTATTTCCAAGAACTTGTGGCTAGAGTAAGAACGGTATCCATGTTTCCTTGTGGCCTCTGGGAGATGTCGAGGTGAGGATGCATGTGATCCCACCAGGAATAAGATCACATGGGAGGGGTCCTCGGTCTTAAAGTTGCTATGAGGTGGGCCTAGGTGATAGTTTCTCAGCTATGTCACTATTGAAATTTTGGATCAGGCCATTCTCTGTTGTGAGGCATTATCCTGTGCCTTTTAGAATGTTTAGCAGCATCTCTGGCCTCTACTCACTAGATGACAGTAGCAGCCTTCTAGTTGTGACAATAAAATATTCTAAGCCGGGCTCGGTGGCTCAGCCTGTAATCCCGCGCCTTTGGGAGGCTGAGGTGAGTGGATTGCTTGAGCCCGCGGGTTCGAGACCCGCCTGGGCAGCGAGACCTCATCTCTACAATAAATCAAAAAATCAGCTGGGTGTGGTAGCGCATGCCTGTAATTCCGGCTACTTGGAAGGCTGAGGAGGAAGGATCGCAGGAGCCCAGCAGGTCAAGGCTGCGGTGGCCGGGAGCGGCCACTGCACTCCAGTCTGGGCGACAGAGTGAGACTCCAACTCAAAAAAAAAA
>NW_007258894.1:192001-196213 GCF_000164805.1 Carlito syrichta | reverse complement strand
CGAGGGTGGGCCTTGGGCGGGCTCTCTCTGGGAAATTTACCATGTTTAGTTTACCTAAGAATGTATACAGGGCCTGGAGAACTGGTATACATTAGCTTTGGGCCATGAGCAGGTTACTTAAACTTTTTGAGCCTCAGTTTCCTAATCTATAAAAGAGGGATAATAATAGCAGCAAAGACTGGTTTATGAGAATGACCTAAAATAAAAATATGTAAAGTGTTCACCATAGAGCCAGATACAAAATAATGGCTGTTGCATTTGCCAGAACTTCAAAATCCTTATTTTATTTCCAAGAACTTGTGGCTAGAGTAAGAACGGTATCCATGTTTCCTTGTGGCCTCTGGGAGATGTCGAGGTGAGGATGCATGTGATCCCACCAGGAATAAGATCACATGGGAGGGGTCCTCGGTCTTAAAGTTGCTATGAGGTGGGCCTAGGTGATAGTTTCTCAGCTATGTCACTATTGAAATTTTGGATCAGGCCATTCTCTGTTGTGAGGCATTATCCTGTGCCTTTTAGAATGTTTAGCAGCATCTCTGGCCTCTACTCACTAGATGACAGTAGCAGCCTTCTAGTTGTGACAATAAAATATTCTAGATTTTGCTAAATGTCCCCTGGGAAGCAAAATTGCCCTTGGTAGAGAAGTACTTGTCTAGGAAGATAGGGAGGCACAACTGGCAGGGCCAAGGTGAGGGGGCAAGAGTAAGGCTGAGCAGAAGTGAACCTCCAGTCCTGGGCAGGAGTCAGGCAGACCCTCAGGGCTGAGTACAGAGACGGACCTTGGAAGACGAGCTCCAATATGCCTGGCTTTCTCAGGAGGCGATGTCCTGCTTGGACGTGGACTCCTGGATCTTCTGTAGCCTGAACCAGCACACATAACCTTGTCTAGCCCCAGGAGTTCTGGCCAAGAAACAGTGACCCCAGTGGCACAGGATGTTCACTAAGTGGATACTGGTCAGTTCCTGTCTCAGGGCAGCTTGGAGGCAGGCTGGCCCTGCCACTCACTCACTGTGTGGCCTTGGACACATTGTTTAACCCCTCTGTGCCACAAGATCCTTATCTGTAAAAGTATCTACCTTGTAGGGTTACTGTGAGGACTAAATGACTTCATATTTCTAGAATACTTAGAAGAGTGCCTGGCACAGAGTAAGCACTGTTTAATAAATAAACAAAAACCCAGAAGGAAGCTGCCACAGCCCAGGAAATACAGCCTTCTGTATGTCAGAGGTTGCCCCAGCTGTGACTTAAGGTTCAGCAGTTATGTGTCCACGGGTCCCTCACCATTTGCATTAGAGGGTGGAGGATGAGGGCTGTGGATTCCTGGGGCATCTCCCCTCAAGAGGTGGTTGTTCTTAGAAAAGTTGACCGGAGGAAAATCTCAGTGCAAAAAGCTCCAGAACGTCCCACTGGACAACCCCTGGGGATTTCTTTGATTTGACAATGTTGGGAGGAAAATCTATTCCTCTACCAACTTAGGTCTGAGTAGAGGGTTTGTGAACTGACAACAGACAGATTAACAGGAGGAAAGATAAGGTCTATTCATGTGTGGGAGTGCTCAGAAGTGAGTATCTTGCTGAATATTCAGAGGTAAATGTTTATACATCAATTAAGGGGGACAATTAGAATTTCAAAGGATAGAAGGTTCTGGTAGGGCTTGTTTACACAAATTTTTGGAATACCCCAGTGTCCAAGGGTCACCTCCCTGACTGGAGATATCTGGGGGCTTTAGTCAGATCAGAGAAGTTCAGTTCAGATTTCTTTCTGCATCTGCTGTTGAATTTTGGCTGCTTGAAAGGAAGTACCTGAGGAGGAAGAAGGGAAAAAAGGAACAGGGAGTGAGTGGCTGTGACCTTTTGGGAACCCTGATATTTCCTGTCTGGCAGAAAAGACAAAACCCTAGTCTGGAAGCCTCCCCAAACATGCAACAGGGAAAGCCACTTTAAGTGGTGAATGAGTTTTGCATGAGTTATCCATTGCTATATGACAAATTGTCCTAAAAGTTCTCAACTTAAACAACAAACATTCACTATCTCTAAAAGTAACTGAGAATCAGGAATTTGGGAGAAGCTAAGGTGGGTGGTTCTGACTCACTGTCTCTCATGAGGTTGTGATCAAGATATTGAACAGGGCTTGCAGTGATGTAGGGGCTTGACTGGGGCCAGAGGATGTACATCCAGAATGATTTCTCACCTGGCTTTTGGCAGGCAGGAGGCCTCAGTTCCTCACCATGGGGACTTCCAAGAGTACTGTGTGCGTGTCCTTACAGCATGGTAGCTGGTTTCTTCCAAAGTGAACAGCCCAAGACAGAAACTGAGGCAGATGTCACAATGTCTTTTTGAGTTCACCTCAAAAGCACATACTATACGCCATACTTTGTTGGTCATTCAGACCAACCCTGATATGACATGGGAGGAAACTATTCAAGGGCATGAAAACCAGGAGTTTGGGATCATTAGCACCTTCTTTTTTTTTTTTTTTTTTTTTGAGTTGGAGTCTCACTCTGTCGCCCAGACTAGAGTGCAGTGGCCACTCCCGGCCACTGCAGCCTCAACCTGCTGGGCTCTGGCGATCCTTCCCCCTCAGCCTTCCAAGTAGCTGGAACTACAGGCGTGTGCTACCACACCCAGCTAATTTTTTGATTTATTGTAGAGACGAGGTCTCGCCAAGTTGCCCGGGCAGGTCTCAAACCCACGGGTTCAGGCAATCCACTCACCTCAGCCTCCCAAAGGCGGGGGATTACAGGCTGAGCCACCGAGCCCAGCAGCTCATCATTTATCTTTCTCCCCTTCATTCCCCAAGAGGAGGCTTCAAGCATCATCAGAGCCATGGGCCTGGATGATTCCCCTCTGTCCCCACCACTTGAAAAGCAAGCTGGACAGCCCTAGTCTCAATCATATAACACGCTGTTTGAGAAATGACTTTTGATACTGAAGGCAGGCAACACAAGTGGACTGGAGGACAGTTTTTCCCAGAATATCCCACTTTGCTGGAGAAGTCTGAGGTTAATAACAGGTTGAAACCATCCCCATGGTGACAATCTCTGTGGGAAAATCCTGTGACCCAGCAGGTTCCCCGAAAAGAGTCAGCAGTGCCTCGGGGAGGCTGAATGTCTGTGATTAACATGACTCAAGGCCATGATGTGGGGTGATCCCGGAATGAGACCAACCATTTGGAGGGGATCACAGTGTTCCGGGGCACCTGACTTCCCCTGGAGCTGCCCGAGGTCACCTTCTGACCCCACTATGTCCAAATCCCAGAGTGATCACCCTCTCCCACCTCTGGGTGCATATTAGACCCCTGGGTATTCACAGTCACTACCTGAGTTTTCTTTCCACATGTGTTGAATATTAACTGACGTTTTGGTTAAGAATTTGCTGAGATGTCATGTGCTTAGAATGAATTAGCCACACTTCTTGGTCCAAGGCCAAGGCATGCCGTTTTTTTTTGGTATGTACAGGGCTCACTTGTATTTTACTTACCTTCTTTTGGTACCCTCTTCACCTTATCCCCAATCTCATTTTTCTCCTCTTACCATAGGGCCCATTCCTGTGATTTCTGTGCGTCCTCCCAATCTACATTTCTTTTTTTTTTTTTTTTTTTGAGTTGGAGTCTCACTCTGTCACCCAGCCTGGAGTGCAGTGGCCACTCCCGGCCACCGCAGCCTCGACCTGCTGGGCTCTGGCCATTCTTCCGCCTCAGCCTTCCAAGTAGCTGGAACTACAGGCGCACGCTACCACGCCCAGCTAATTTTTGATTTGTTGTAGAGATGAGGTCTTGTCAAGTTGCCCAGCCAGGTCTCGAACCCGCAGGCTCAGGCAATCCACTCACCTCGGCCTCCCAAAGTGCTGGGATTATAGGCTGAGCCACCGAGCCCGGCCCCAATCTACATTTCTATTTGTATCCAGGCCCGAGATTGGTATTATTTTGTGCATATTTTTAAAATACACATAACTGACCTTTGGTATATTTCTCATTCAGTTTCTCACCCTTTACCAGTCAAAGTTATTGAGACTACTCCAAGTTGATCTAAGTAGATGTGGGCCACAGCATTTCTTTTATCTGCCAAATAATTCTCATCATTTCCATAAAACATGTTTTCTCTACTTTCCTTTTAGTAAACTTCTAGGTGTTTTCAAATCTTACTTTTTACAAAAAGTTCTACAATGAATATATTCTTATCTTTTTTTTTTTTTTTTTTTTTTGGTTGGGGGT
>NW_007258894.1:189777-191981 GCF_000164805.1 Carlito syrichta | reverse complement strand
TTTTTTTTTGAGTTGGAGTCTCACTCTGTCGCCCAGACTGGAGTGCAGTGGCCGCTCCTGGCCACCGCAGCCTCGACCCTCTGGGCTGCGGCAATCCTTCCGCCTCAGCCTTCCAAGTAGCTGGAACTACGGGCGCGCACTACCATGCCCGGCCAATTTTTTTTTCTTGTTTTATTGTAGAGATGAGGTCTCGTCAAGTTGCCCAGGTGGGTCTCGAACCCGTGGACTCAGGCAATCCACTCACCTCGGCCTCCCAAAGTGCTGGGATTACAGGTTGAGCCACCGAACCCGCCTAATTTTTTATTTATTGTAGAGACAAGGTCTCGCCAAGTTACCCGGGTGGGTCTTAAACCCATGGGCTCAGGCAATCCACTCTCCTCGGCCTCTCAAAGTGCTGGGATTATAGGCTGAGCCACTGAGTTCAACCTCTCTTACTTATCTTGTTGGGGGCCTAGGCAAGAGTTTCTCTGGGCTCAGCGACCTGGAGTAGAATTGCTGGGTTGGAGGGTCTATCTGTGTTCAGCTTCACTTACCACTTCCAAACTGCTTCCCAGAAGAGTTATCTGGGTTAACATTCTGAAGGGTTTCTGTTTTCTCTCACCTTTGGTGGTACTTGATGTCATCCAAGTTTTCAATATTTGCCAGTCTGATAGGTGGAAGACCTATAGTTACATCTTAACCATGTTTCCCCTACTTTTCCTTTCTCTTCCCCATCTGTGTCAAAGTGTCAATGTGTTCTGTTCTCACTCCCTGAGAGAACAGACATGATGGCAGAAAGCAGCCAGAAGGAAGGGAGAAGTATTTCTTTTTCTTTTTTTTACGCACTCTGTTACACTGGCTGGGGCATAGTGGCTCGGCTCACAGCTCACCGCAGACTCAACCTCCTGTGTTCAGGTGATCCTTCTGCTTCAGCTTCCCAAGTAGCTGGGACTACAGGCGTGCTCCACTACACCTGACTAATTTTTTAAAATTTTTTGTAGAGACGAGGTCTGGCTATATTGCCCAGGCTGTCTTTATGACTTTTGAGTTCAAAATTATGGACTCTTGGAGAACAATAAAGGATTCACGGTAGCTGGGCTCGGTGGCTCAGCCTGTAATCTCACGCCTTGGGAGGCTGAGGTGAGTGGATTGCCTGAGCCTGCGGCTTCGAGACCCACCTGGGCAACTTGGTGAGACCTCATCTCTACAATAAAATTAACAAATCAACCGGGCGTGGTAGCGCGTGCCTGTAGTTCCAGCTACTTGGAAGGCTGAGGCGGAAGGATCGCCAGAGCCCAGCAGGTCGAGGCTGTGGTGGCCGGGAGCGGCCACTGCACTCCAATCTGGGTGACAGAATGAGACTCCAACTCAAAAAAAAGAAAAAAAAAAGGATTCATGGTACCACCCCCCCAAAAAATAGATCTGGGGGAAAAAGTGTCATGAAAAAGAGGAAAAACAAGCAACTTCCTTCGCCCCAGCCCTACCTGAACTACAAGGGTTGGGCTGGGTAATGACGAATGTCAGAAGGAAGTAAGGAAAGCTCATATCAGGACTGTGACCCTGCCATTAAGGCTTACAGCAGAGGCAGGGGCGGAAGCAGACAGTATAGACAGGAGTGGGCCAGGTTTGAGACCAGTAGTAACAGAGGTTGTAGCTCCTTGGATCGTGTGTTCCTTGTGATACTTTTCAACTCTGGCTGGTTGTTGCAAGGTGAAAGTCTGGCCTAGTGTTAACCACATCTTTCCATTCTTTTCAAGAGAATCTAGAATCAGAATATTTTGGGAAAATTCCGCTTAAAAAAAGTTATTATTCGCTGATAAAGTCTTCTAAAAAGCAACAAACAACAAACTTTATTATAGAAAACTTTGAACGTATTTAAAATTAAACAAAAGACACACCTGTATTTCCAGCTACTTGGAAGGCTGAGGCAGAAGGATCGCCGGAGCCCAGCAGGTCGAGGCTGTGTGGCCGGGAGCGGTCACTGCACTCAGTCTGGGCAACAGAGTGAGACTCCAACTCAAAAAAAAAAAAAGCTATGCCCTTTGTCCTATAGAGTTTCCCACAGTATGAATTTGGCTAGTGTCAATTAATATGCTCCTCTGTCTTCATCATTTCCTATAAATTTGGATCTACAATTTGCATTTCCTAGTGTATGGGTCTGAAAGGTTAAAAGCTCTTGTTATATATTTATTTATTTATTTATTTATTTATTTTTTTTTTTTTTT
>NW_007258894.1:186452-189757 GCF_000164805.1 Carlito syrichta | reverse complement strand
TTTTTTTGAGTTGGAGTCTCACTCTGTCACCCAGACTGGAGTGCAGTGGCCGCTCCTTGACCTGCTGGGCACTGGAGATCCTTCCGCCTCAGCCTTCTAAGTAGCTGGAACTACAGGAGCGTGCTACCACACCCGGATAATTTTTTTTATTTATTGTAGAGATGAGGTCTCACCAAGTTGCCCACTCGGGTCTCGAACCCACAGGCTCAGGCAATTCACCTCAGCCTCCCAAGGCGCGGGATTACAGGCTGAGCCACCGAACCCGGCTATCATTCATTTTTTGTGTGTCAGAGTCTCACTCTGTCACCCAGGCTGGAGTGTAGTGGCACACTCACGGTCACCACAGCTGCGACGTGTCTGGATCAGGTGATCCTTCCACCTCAGCCTTCCAAGTAGCTGGAACTATAGACGTGTGCCACCATGCCCAGCTAATTTTTTTGATTTATTGGAGAGACGAGGTCTTGTCAAGTTGTCCAAGCGGGTCTCGAACCTGTGGGCTCAGGCACTCCTCTCACCTTTGCCTTTCTTTTTTTTTTTTTTTTTTTTTGAGTTTGAATCTTACTCTGTCGCCCAGACTGGAGTGCAGGGGACGCTCCCAGCCACCGCAGCCTCGACCTGCTGGGCTCCGGCGATCCTTCTGCCTCAGCCTTCCGAGTAGCCGAAACTACAGGCGCGTGCTACCACGCCCAGCTAATCTTTTGATTTATTGTAGAGATGAAGTCTTGCCTGCCCAGGCGAGTCTCGAACCCATGGGCTCAGGCAATCCACTCACCTCAGCCTCCCAAAGGGGCGAGATTACAGGCTGAGCCACCGAGCCCGGCTTCACCTTTGCCTTTCAATGTGCTGGGATTACAGATGTGAGCCACTGTCCTGGGCTAACTCTTATTCTTTAAAGAAAAAGATTTTTTAAAAGGTAAATAGGCCAGGCGCACTGGCCCACACCTGTAGTCCTAGCACTTTGGGAGTCCAAGACAGCAGGATCATTGAGGCCAGGAGTTCAAGACCAGCCTGGGTAACAATAGCAAGAACCTCATCTCTAAAAAAAAAAAAAACAAGTTCATAATCTTTTTTTCTATTTTTTTTTTAAAGCAGGATTTATTGAGAGGACAGAAAATCTCCCACAGTGGGAGGGGACTCGAAGGGGTTGCCCTCTTTTTTTTTTTTTTTTGAGTTGGAGTCTCACTCTGTCGCCCAGACTGGAGTGCAGTGGCCGCTCCTGGTCACCACAGCCTCGACCTGCTGGGCTCCAGCGATCCTTCCGCCTCAGCCTTCCAAGTAGCTGGAACTACAGGCGTGCGCTACCACGTCCGGCTAATTTTTGATTTACTGTAGAGATGAGGTCTCGCCAAGTTGCCCAGGCGGGTCTCTAACCCACGGGCTCAGGCAATCCACTCACCTTGGCCTCCCAAAGCGCGGGACTGCAGGCTGAGCCACTGAGCCCAGCTGAGTTGCCCTCTTTATTTTTTTATTCTTTTTTTTTTTTTTTTTTTTTTTTTAGTTGGAGTCCCACTCTGTCGCCCAGACTGGAGTGCAGTGGCCGCTCCCGGCCACCGCAGCCCCGACCTGCTGGGCTCTGGCGATCCTTCTGCCTCAGCCTTCCGAGTAGCCGGAACTACAGGCATGCGCCACCACGCCCGGCTGATTTTTGATTTATTGTAGAGATGAGGTCTCGCTGCCCAGGCGGGTCTCGAACCCGCGGGCTCAGGCAATGCACTCACCTCAGCCTCCCAAAGGCGCAGGATTACAGGCTGAGCCACCAAGCCCGGCTTTTTTATTCTTTTTAAATCAGAGTCTTACTCTGTCACCCAGGCTGGAGCGCAGTGTCATGCTCACAGCCACTGCAGCCTTGACCTGCTGGGCTCAGGCAATCCTTCCACTTCAGCCTCCCAAGTGGCTGAAACTCCAGGCACATGCCACCATGCCAAGCTAATTTTTTGATTTATTGGAGAGACAAGATCTCACCATGTTGTCCAGGCTGGTCTTGAACCCCTGGGCTCAGGCAGTGCTCTCCTCCTCTGCCTCCCAAAGTTCTGGGAGTACAGTAATGAGCCATAGCGCCCAGTCAGATTTTATTTTCAATCTGAACTCAGGTTCTTTGTTTTTGTTTGTTTGTTTTTTGCATTGGAGTCTCACTCCATTGCCCAGGCAGGAATGCAGTGGCACACTCACAGCCACCCCAGCACTGCTCCACTGGGCTCCGGTAATCCTTCTGCCTCAGCCTTCCAAGTAGCCAGAACAACAGGCCCACGCTACCACGCCCAGCTAACTTTTTATCCATTGTAGAGACGAGGGCTCACCAAGTGCCTGGATGGTCTCAAACCCGTGGGCTCAGGCAACCCACTTGCCTCAGCCTCCCAAAGTGCCAGGATTATAGGCTGAGCCACCGAGTCCGGCCTAGGCGCTTTGTTTTTAGCAGAATTTTGACTCTATTTACTATTATGTTTAGTCATTTCCTGGTTTTAGGTTTTGTTTTAATTTTATATTTTCTTGTCTTTTTCCATTACGTCTTTTGCTTATTTGTATCCTGTAAGTATGTGTGACAAATCAAATTTTTTCAGCAGTAGTGGGCAATTAACGTAAAACAAACAATTAACTTTTTTCCCCCTATATTTAGTCCTAACTAAAAACAATCAGAACATTCAACTTTTTTCTATGAGACTAAAAAAAGTTTTGCTTTTACTGCCTTACCAAATAAAGACAAAAAGTATTTAAAAGAATGAAAAGGATCATCATGTAATGGAAAAGTCATGTTTAATAATAAAATATTAAGAACATTAAATATATATGACCTTAAAAGATAGCCACAAAATACATAAAGCAAAAACTGGTATAAACACAAGGAATTTTTTTTTAGAAAAACAATTATGGAAACAAACTTTGACATCCTATCCGGAATTGGGCTTAAATTCAGCTGTATAATAACAGAAACTCAAAAATAGCAACTTAATTAAATAGGGTTTTTCCGAGCTAAAAAGAAGTTTGGAAGAAGGCCTTCAGGGCCAGTGCAGGGGTTTCAAAGATTATCAAGTACTTGGGATCCTCCTACCTTCATGCTCTGGTACAGTGTGCTGGTCTTGGCCCCCTTATATAAAATGGCTGCTGTACCTCCAGACATTGACTCTGCATTCCAGGCAGGAAGAAAAAGAAAGGTTGAGGGGAGAAGTCAGTTAGTCTGTTTTAATTAGGAAAACAGTTTTCCTGGAAACCCTACCCAATAGCTTCTCTTTTCAATCTTTTTTTTTTTTTTTTTTTTTTTGAGTTGGAGTCTCACTCTGTCGCCCAGACTGGAGTGCAGTGGCCGCTAA
>NW_007258894.1:172552-186255 GCF_000164805.1 Carlito syrichta | reverse complement strand
CGTAATCCTGCGCTTTGGGAGGCCGAGGTGAGTGGATTGCCTGAGCCCGTGGGTTCAAGACCCACCTGGGCAACTTGGTGAGACCTCATCTCTACAATAAATCAAAAAAATTAGCCGTGGTAGTGCGCTCCTGTAGTTCTGGCTACTTGGAAGGCTGAGGCAGAGCCCAGCAAGTCGAGGCTGCAGTGGCCGGGAGCGGCCACTACACTCCAGTCTGGGCAACAGAGTGAGACTCCAACTCAAAAAAATAAATAAATAAATAAATCTTATCGGGACTCAGCTAGGTTCCACAGTCATTTCTGGTTGCAAGTGATGTATTTCTTACCCGACTGCATTGTTATCTTGAACAAAACTAAGATTATTTTAGTGAGGAAAATTAAGAGAAAAAGTATTAGATGATAATCAAGTAGCAGCATCTTCCCCATGCATACCAAGAAACCATTGTTATAGGTTACATGTTTATGTCTTTTTCCTTCAAACTCATAAGGTGAAGACTTAGTCCTCAATGTGATGGTATCTGGAGTGGGGTCTTTAGGTTTAGATTAGGTCATGAGGGTGGGACTCCCATGAGAGATTACTGCTCATACAAAGAGACAGAGAGAGAAATTTCTCTCTATGAGTACACCAAGTGAATACAACAAGAAAGTGGCTGTTTATAAGCCAGGAAGTGTGTCCCCACCAAACACTAATCTGCCAGCACTTTTATCTTGGACTTCTCAGCCTCTAGAACAGGGAGAAATAAATGTCTGCTGTTTAAGCCACTCAGTCTATGGTATTTTGTTATAGCAGCCTGAGTTAAGACAACCAGCAAAAAAAAAAAAAGGAAAAAGCAATAAAGTGGAAACATTAAGAATATATGAGCCAGGCTCGGTGGCTCAGCCTGTAATCCTGCTCTTTGGGAAGCTAAGGTGAGTGGATTGCCTGAGTCCGGGGGTTCAAGACTCGCCTGGGGAACTTGGTGAGACTTCGTCTCTACAATAAATCACTAAAACTAGCCGGGCATGGTGGCCTGCGTCTGTACTTCCAGCTACTTGGAAGACCAAGGTGGAAGGATCGCCTGAGCCCAGCAGGCTGAGGCTGTGGTGGCCGTGAGCATGCCACTGCACTCCAGTGACAAGAGTGAGACTCCAACTCAAAAAAAAAAGAATATATGAAAGCAGCACTGCATCATGCATTTTGAAATGATTTATAGGGAACTGCCATCTGCCAGCTGGAATCACATGTCTGTGGGCCTGGCCATGGCACTGCAGCTCTCCGGGGATAGGACATGACTCTGCATGAGAGCACCGAGGTTATGGCCAAATTCTTCTTATTTGGCATCAAAAGCATTTTATGTCAGCATGGCATATATCCATCTGAAACTTTTACTCAAGTGCAGAAATATAGCCTCACCTTGCTTGTAACTACTGATCTCATCCTTATAAATACCTAGATAATGTGATGGAGCAACTAAAAGACTCGTTATACAGATGTTCAGCTCAGAAACTGGTCATAGTCATCTCAAATATTGAAAATGGTGAGGTCCTTGAAAAGCAGCAATTTGATTTTGAGTGTGACAAGACTGCAAAAGATGACAGTGTGCCCAGAGAAAAGTCTCAGAAAGCTATGCAGGATGAATTTCACTCAGTGATCAGATAGATCACAGCTACAGTGACATTTTTGCCACTACTAGAAGTTTCTTGTTCACTTGATCTACTGATTTATACAGACAAAGACTTGGTTGTACCTGAAAAATGGAAGAGTTGGGACCAGTTTACTACCCATTCTGAGAAGTCCATCTTAATTCATTTACTACTACAGTTCACGAAGTGACTAGCATAGTGGCCTCCAAAATTCCTGACAATGACTGAGGAGGATGACATGAGGAAATAATGTCATTGTAATTTTTTTTGTTTTCTTTTTTTTTTTTTTGAGTTGGAGTCTCACTCTGTCGCCCAGACTGGAGTGCAGTGGCCGCTCCCGGCCACCGCAGCCTCGACCTGCTGGGCTTCGGCGATCCTTCTGAGCCACCAAGCCCGGCATGTCATTGTAATTTTCAAAAGTGGCTTTCCTGAAACCAAGTCAACTGTCGTTGATATGTTTTATTTCATTGGTTAAAATTCGGGGGAATAAATAGGGAAATATAATGTGAGGAAAGCCAATATTATACCTTACTGAACTGTGTGTAATTGTTCCATTTTTCTTGGTACCTATTTGACTTACTACTATAGGGTTGATGTAGTTAATTTACTGCATATTGTTCAAAAGGAACCAGCAGATTTTTGTCAGCATTGTAATGTTCATTCCATTGAAGGTAGCAACTGTAGATGGGAAGTGTTTTGCTACAATTTAAATGCTTTCCTAATTCAGGCATTTTGATCAAGTCTTTTGTCTCAGTGTAAATAGGGAGATACTTAAATATGAAATACAAAGCTGGGCTCGGTGGCTCAGCCTGTAATCCCGCGCCTTTGGGAGGCTGAGGTGAGTGGATTGCCTGAGCCCGCGGGTTCAAGACCCACCTGGGCAACTTGGCGAGACTTCATCTCTACAATAAATCAAAAATCAGCCAGGCGTGGTAGCGCGCACCTGTAGTTCCAGCTAATTGGAAGGCTGAGGCGGAAGGATCGCCAGAGCCCAGCAGGTCGAGGCTGCGGTGGCCGGGAGCGGCCACTGCACTCCAGTCTGGGCGACAGAGTGAGACTCCAACTCAAAAAATAAATAAATAAATAAATATGAAATACAGCAACAACAACAAAAAAGTCTGAATGTTTGCTTAGATCCTGAAAGTGACTAATAACCCACAAGCAATGAAATATGGCTTTATTAGGTCCTTTGGTCATTTATTTCATTGTATAGATCCCAGATTGAACACATTTCTAATTATTTGATTTTAACGTCTATAACTTAAACCTATGAAGCAGTTGATATTTCTACTGTTTAATTTCCTGTGTTGCAGAACTCTTAAAAAATTTTTGGAGTGTGTCTTTTATGAAATCAAGTTGTAAGTGAAAATGAGGAAATAAAGTTAAATTTGTATGTTAAAAAAAGAATATGTTAGCAGAAAAGTCTAGAATCTAGCTCCAGCTCCACCACCTGCTCACTGTATGACTCTAGGAAAGTTTATCCAGCACCCTGAGCTTTACATATCCAAGGTGTGTAAGGGAAACACTGGTTATGCCTACCTTGTAAGACTGTTGGAAAAGTTCTGATTACTCCAGTCCACTACCTGGTATGAAGTTTGAGCTCAGCCAATAGTAGTTGTTATGCATGTCTACTCAGGATAGTATAACTTCCAGGAGCGGTGCCGGCTGCTTAAAATGAATTCACACTTAACTTTCTAAATCATTACAGCCTAAGTCGATAAATATGTATGAGAGACCCTCAGTGTGACTGGAATTAGAAACATCCTGGTAGACTAAGCATGGTTTCCACCTAGGGGAATGTGGCAGACATTGCTGGTTGCCCACCCCATATCTGGTTTCCCTTTCTTCCTTAGTAACAGAACCCTGATTTTATTCAGGGTGACAACACACTCAGCTAAAAGATGACATTTTCTTTGCAGCTAGGACTGGTCGTGTGACCTGTGGGCAATGAGATGGAAATGACAATGTGGAACTTCAGGAAGACTTCGCCAGGGAGTTAATTCAGCTGAAAGGTGAGCTTTTGGCCATTTCCCCTTTTTCCTTCCTCTTCCAGAAGTGTAGATATAGTGGTTGACTCAAACAGTCAACTCTGGGCCTGATAGAAAAGGAACTTGAGTGTCTCGCAACTCTGTGGAGCTTTTCCAGCCCTGGACAGCCTTCCTCCAGGCATATTTTACATGAGAGTATCATCCCTTAAAAACTGAAGCTCCTGTCACTTAGTTTTCTTCTGTTTGCTGCAAATTCAAATCTTTTTTTTTTTTTTTTGAGTTGGAGTCTCACTCTGTCACCCAGACTGGAGTGCAATGGCCACTCCCGGCCACCACAGCCTCAACCTGCTGGGCTCCGGTGATTCTTCCGCTCAGCCTTCCAAGTAGCTGGAACTTCAGGCGTGCGCTACCACGCCCGGCTAATTTTTTGATTTATTGTAGAGATGAGGTCTCGCCAAGTTGCCCCAGCGGGTCTTGAACACACGGGCTCAGGCAATCCATTCACCTGAGCCTCCCAAAGGCGCAGGATTACAAGGCTGAGCCAAGCGAGCCCCACACGAATCCAAATCTTATCTGATAGAGGGACTTTCAGGGAGATCCACACCTTTTTCTTTATCCCTTCTCTGATGTCTCTGCTTGTTTACTGCTTGCTGTTACTTATTTGCCTGCCTTGCTACTATTGAAAATAAGATCTGAGCCCACAGGTTCGAGACCAGTCTGGCAACTTGGAAAGACCTCATCTCTACAATAAATCAAAAAATTAGCCAGGCATGGTGGCGAATTCCTGTAGTTCCAGCTACTTGGAAGGCTGAGGCTGAAGGATCACCTGAGCCCAGCAGGTCAAGGTTGCAGTGGCCGTGAGCAGTGGCCGTGGAGACTGCACTCCAGCCTGGGCAACAGAGTGAGACTCCAACTCAACAAAAAAAGAAAAATAAAAACAAAGCCAGGCGTGGTGACTCATGCTTATAATTCTAGCACTTTGGGAGGCTGAGGTGAGAGGATTGCCTGAGCCCTTGGGTTCGAGACCAGTCTGAGCAACTTGGTCAGACCTCATCTCTACAATAAATCAAAAAATTAGCCGGGTGTGGTGGCGCGTGACTATAGTTCCAGCTACTTGGAAGGCTTAGGTGTTAGGATCATCTGATTCCAAAAGGTGGAGGCTGCGATGGCGTGAGCATGTCACTGCACTCCAACCTGGGCAACAGAGTGAGACTCCAAATGAAAGGAAGGAAGGAAGGAAGGAAGGAAGGAAGGAAGGAAGGAAGGAAGGAAGGAAGGAAGGAAGGAAGGAAGGAAGGAAGGAAGAAGAAAAGAAAGGACGATTTCCTGAATCTTTAGTGATCTCTGAAGGTCCCCCTCATCTCCTTAATCCAGTTCTCTCATGGGGAGGGGATGACGGTTCCAAAATATCCCTACTCTGAGGCTTGCTGCAAGAAGGTTCATAGAAATCCTGGGAGGTTCCCATCTCAGTCCACAAACTCAAGTGAGGAAGACATATACTCAAAAGCTTCTTTGCTTTCCTTAATACATCTTAACTTCTTTTTATTATTATTATTTTTTTTTTCGAGTTGGAGTTTCACTCTGTCGCCCAGACTGGAGTGCAGTGGCCACTCCCGACCACCTTAGCCTCGACCCACTGGGCTCCGGCGATCCTTCCGTCTCAGCCTTCAGAGTAGCCGGAATCACAGGTGCGCGCTACCGCCCAGCTAGCTTTTTGATTTATTGTAGAGATGAGGGCTCATCAAGTTGCCCAGGCGGGTCTCGAACCTGCGGGCTCAGGCAATCCACTCACCTCAGCCTCCCAAAGTGCTGGGATTACAGGCTGAGCCACTGAACCCGGCTGCATCTTAACTTCTAGTTCCACTAGGCTTCCATTCCTTCAAAGTGTCCTGAACTTCATCCTCATCCCCTGGGTCCTGCTTCCTTCCTCTGGACACTTCTAGCTGAATAACTTTACAAACTTATCCTCCGCTCCCTAAGTTACTAGTTTAATATTTGTTAGGGTAAGTGTGGACTTTTATATTATAAAAAAGATATTCTTTTCACTCATATGTTAAATGTTATTAGTTGGTACTTTTGTATTTTATTTTCTCGTTTTTACATTTTTATATATTAGTTGGCATCTCCTTTCTCAACTCAAATTTCATTGAATTACAGTTTTGCTTTTCAAATATTTGGATTTTCATTTTATTTATTGAGTCCTTTCAAATTATTTTTTATTTTCAATATTAGCGCATGCTTTTATTGCCATAATTTTCTTCTTCCTCTTTACTCTGGATTGTCTTTCTTTTCTTTTCTTTCTTTCTTTTTCTGCTCTGCTTCAAATGAACTATGGTGAATTATCTATAAAACATTTTTAGCCGGGCTCAGTAGCTCAGCCTGTAATCCCAGCACTTTGGGAGGCTGAGGTGAGTGGATTGCCTGAGCCCGCGGGTTCGAGACTCGCCTGGGCAACTTGGCAAGACCTCATCTCCACAATAAATCAAAAATCAGCCGGGCATGGTAGCGTGCGCCTGTCGTTCCAGCTACTTGGAAGGCTGAGGCGGAAGGATCACCGGAGCCCAGCAGGTGGAGGCTGCAGTGGCCGGGAGTGGCCACTGCACTCTAGTCTGGGTGACAGAGTGAGACTCTAACTCAAAAAAAAATTTAAATGATAAAATTTCCTAAAAGCAATGCTTTGAGTACATTCCACAAAGATTACTGTGGCATGCTTTCACCATCACTGTTTTTTGAATAAACTCCTTTTGTGTTCTTGATTTCCTTTCCAATTCAATTGTGGATTCAGTAAGTATTTTTAAATTTTCAAGTCATCAGTTTATTTTTATTAGGTTTGGCTTTTACCTTTTTTTCATTCTATTTTGGCCTGAGAACATAGCATGTATCATTTCTGTACTCTGTGACCAGTTGAGATTATGTTTGTGATCTAGCATGTAATACATAAGACCATGAGGGCCATTGTCATAGACAGTTGAGAATTATACATAGTGCAAGTGATCCATTTATTTATTTGTTTATTTAATTTTTAGAGTTAGAGTCTCACTCTGATGCCCCAGGTTGGAGTGCAGTGGCGCACTCACAGCCACTGCAGCCTCAACCTGCTGGGCTCAAGTGATCCTTCTGCCTCAGCCTTCCAAGTAACTGGAATTACATGCATATGCCACCACGCCCAGCTAATTTTTTGATTTATTATAGAGACAAGATCTCACCAAGTTGCCCAGGCTGGTCTTGACCCTGGGACTCAAGCAATCCTCTCCCCTCCCCCTCCCAAAGTGCTGGGATTGCAGGCATGAGCCACTGCAACTGGCAGGATACATTGATTTCATCTCTAAGATGCTTTTTCTCAAGGGCTGGGCAGGCTCAGGGGCCAAAGGAAGGGCTGAGGAGTATCCATGAATGTTGTTAGTAGAGGGACCCTGGTTCCAGGCTAAGTTGGGAGGAGCATCACTCACACAACCTATGAGTGTGTCACTGAAACAGAAGGGTAGTTAAGAGAATAGTTATTCTAGATTGGTTAGAGAGATGGAGAACAACTTAGGAAGTCTTACTTGGTGAGGGTATCTCTAGGCATGGACTGAACTGGAAGTGGAAGCCACTGACCTTATTAGTGATGACAAAGGCCAAATGTGTGGGTTGGTCCAATTTTGTAAGATGATCAGAGAGAGTTCAAACACAGACTTGGTTTTTACTAAAACATATTGACCTCAAAGCATCTATGCTATTCCACACATTGTTTCTGAAGCTTGAAAAATGTGGCCCGTTCGTTCCAAGAGGTAAAATATGGCTTGATCCTGAAATATAGCAAAGGTAATAGACAAATAAAAGATACTCTGGACCACACATTCTGCCCCAAGGGGTCAAATTTGGTTCTTGAGGGGTCTGAGAAATCTTATCCTTTGTATATAGACAGAGCAGATATACATTCACTACATATACAGAGACAGAGTATTATGAAAATTACATGGAGGGGCAATTAAGAAAAACATTTTAGGACAGGCACAGTTGTCCAGCCTGGGTGACAGAGTGAGACTCTGACTCAAAAACAAACAAAAAAACTTTCCAATAAAAAGAGAATGACACAAAAATAACTAATAATAAAATATTACCCACACCACTGGATTAAACAATGAGAATGTAATAATTTCAATAGACACGAAAAAGCCATTTCTCTTTTGTGTGTGTGTGTGTTGGAGTCTCGCTCTGTCACCCAGACTGGAGTGCAATGGCCATGCTCCCGGACACCACAGCCTCGACCTGCTGGGCTCCGACGATCCTTCTGCCTCAGCCTTCCAAGTAGCTGGAACTACAGGCGCACTACCACGCCCGGCTAATTTTTTTGATTTTATTGTAGAGATGATGTCTCGCCAAGTAACCCAGGCGGGTCTTGAACCTGCGGGCTCATGCAATTCACTTACCTCAGCCTCCCAAAGGCACGGGATTACAGGCTGAGGCACTGAGCCCGGCATTTCTCATTTTTAAAAGGAGAAATAGAAATAACAATAAAAAAATACAGAGCTATTTAAAGCAGCACTGGTTTTACCTTTACACAAAACAGAAGCATTGTAATTGAAAATAAGAACAAAACAGGAAGCCCTGCCCATCCCACCTTCACCACAGCCACCTAAAATGATCACCCAGCCATGGTAGGCCTGAGGCGGCTTCATTAGACCTGCTCGTTGGTCTGCAGATGGTCTCTTACTGTCCTTTGTCTGGAGTTGCTGGAAGTCAATGCTAGCCTCTGTTCTAGGGGCATCTTTTGCATGGCAGTTTCCTGAATCTCTGGCAACGAGGCACACCCATTTTCTTAGTTGAGTTGCTATAACAAATACTACAGATTGGGTGGCTTAAACCACAGACATTTATTTCTCACAGTTGTAGAAGCTGGGAAGTCCAAGATTAAGGCACCAGTAGATTAGATGCCTTGATTAGGACCCTCTTCCAGGTTGCAGACTGCATACTTGTATCCTCAGATGGCAAGAAATGAGTGTGAGAGAGCTCTCTGGAGACCCTTTTATAAGAGCCCTAATCTCATTCACAAGGGCTCCACTCTCATGACCTAATTACATCCCAAAAGCCCTACCTCCTCATACCATCACAGTGGAGGTTGAGATTTCAATATATGAACTGGTGGAGGGTTGGGGGGACACAAATTCAGTTCATTGCCCTCATCTTTTTCCATCCTCCTTGAATCTTTGGGAAGCCTGACTTCTCTTACCACATTCAAGCCAGTCTCATTGTCCAGGATCCTGTTTCCAGTCTTTCTTGGCTTGGTGCATAATCTAGTTCCCTTGGAGTTCTACACCTTTCTACCGTCCTTCAGACAGATAGCGTGCACAGGTCTTGGGTTCCCTGTGTCCCTTTGTACCCACTTGTAGATTTCTCACTATTTCTAAAACAACAGGACGCTACTTCTGAAGATTGTTCATTCTGGTTCATTCCCTTACTGTACATACTCCTATAGCTGATGACTTGTCAACACTCTTTAGGGTTTTTTACTGGTCACAGTTCTTAGTTAAGACAAAAGAAACTAACTTAAGCAGGAAAGAAATTTGCCCAGGGTATTGTACTAATTTGCTAGGCTGCCTTAACAAAGTACCATAAACTAGCTTAAACAACAGAAATGTTTTTGCCTTGCAGTCCTCATTAAGACAAGGTTGGTTCCTTTTGAAAGCTATGAAAGAGGCCGAGTACAGTGACTCACACCTGTAATCCCAGTAGCTTGGGAGACAGAGGCGAGAAGATTGCCTAAGCCCAGGAGTTCAAAACCAGCCTGGGCAAATTGGCAAGACCTCATCTCTACAATAAATCAAAAAAATTAGCCAGGTGTGGTGGCGCGTGCCTGTAGTTCCAGCTACTTGGAAGCCTAAGGCAGAGGGCTCGCCTGAGCCCGCAGGTTGATGATGTGATAGCTGTGAGCATGTCATTGCTCTCCGGCCTGGGCAACAGAGTGAGACTAACTCAACTACAATAAAACAAAACAAAAAGCTGTAAGAGAACCTGTTTCATGCCTAGCTTCATGCTGTGGTTTGCTGGCAATCTTTGGCGCTCCTTAGCTTACAGATCTTTGCTTTCATCTTTTTCTTTTTTTTTTTGAGTTGGAGTCTCACTCGGTCGCCCAGACTGGAGTGCAGTGGCCGCTCCCGGCCACCGCAGCCTCGCCTGCTGGGCTCCGGCGATCCTTCCGCCTCAGCCTTCCTAGTAGCCGGAATTACAGATATGTGCTACCACGCCCGGCTGATTTTTTGATTTATTGTAGAGATGAGGTCTCGCTGCCCAGGCGGGTCTCAAACCCGCGGGCTCAGGCAATCCACTCACCTCAGCCTCCCAAAGGCGCGGGATTACAGGCTGAGTCACTGAGCCCAGCTCATCTTTTTCTTTTCTTTTCTTTTTTTTTTTTTTTTTGAGTTGGAGTCTCACTCTGTTGCCCAGACTGGAGTGCAGTGGCCGCTCCCGGCGACCGCAGTCTCGACCTGCTGGGCTCCAGTGATCCTTCCACCTCAGCCTTCCAAGTAGCCGGAACTACAGGCGTACACTACCACGCCTGGCTAAGTTTTGATTTATTGTAGAGATGAGGTCTCGCCAAGTTGCCCAGGCGGGTCTTGAACCCGCGGGCTCAGGCAATCCACTCACCTCAGCCTCCCAAAGGCGCGGGATTACAGTCTGAGCCACTGAGCCCGGCGCCTTCATCTTTATATGGCATCCTTCCTGTATGCATGTCTATGTCCAAATTTTCCCTTTTTGTAAGGACAAGTCATATTGGATTATATGTCCACCCTATTCCAGTATGACCCCATTATAACTAATTATCTCTGCAATGACCCTATTTCTTTTTTCTTTTTTTGAGTTGGAGTCTCACTCTGTCACTCAGACTAGAGTGCAGTGGCATGCTCCCAGCCACTGCAGCCTCAACCCACTGGGCTCCGACGATCCTTCTGCCTCAGCCTTCCAAGTAGCTGAAACTACAGGCGTGCGCTCCCACACCCGGCTAACTTTTTTGATTTTATTGTAGAGATGAGGTCTTGCTGCCCAGGCAGGTCTCGAACCCGCGGGCTCAGCAATCCACTCACCTTGGCCTCCCAAAGCGCTGGGATTACAGGCTGAGCCACCGAGCCCAGCTCAATGACCCTATTTCTAAATAAGTTCACATTCTTAGGTACTGAGAGATTAGGACTTTAACATAGAAATTTCTGGGGGACATAATTTAATCCATGACAAGTATCTTGTCAGTGGCTCATACCATCAGCAGCAGGGCCAGGGTACCGGTCTTGAATAGGAGCCAAGGGAAAAAGTCTCATCCGAAATGATGTGTCAGGCACAGCCAGCCTAGGACTTCAAGGCTCACCAACAGGGCATCTTCCATGAACACTGCTGATCCCACTGCAGCTGAGTCCTCATGGCTGCCCTGCTGTGCTCTGTTCCCTCTCCCCTGCCTCCCCCCACTGCTGGACCCTCAGGATCGGGACTGCTACACAGCTGCTCACAGTGCAAGTCCAAACACAGGTATTTGGCCAAGTCTGGACCATAGGCTCACCCTTAGCTGCCAAGGGGCAAGAGGAGACAGATTTACCTTACCCGCTTCTGTGGCAGGAGGTGGAGTTCTGCCTAATATGTAGAGATTGCCTTACAGTAAGAGAGGTATTGGGATGCCAGGCAGACAAAAAGGCAAATGTCACCACAAACCCGTTTGCCACATCAAGTGGTCCTCAGTGTGTGGAACACCAGCATCAGCATCCCCTGGGAGCATTTTTTTTTTTTTTTTTTTTTGAGTCTAAGTCTCACTCTATCACCCAGGCTGGAGTGCAGTGGCATGCTTATGGCTACCGCAGCCTCGATCCGCTGGGATCAGGTGATCCTTCCGCCTCAGCCTTCCAAGCAGCTGTCTACAGGTGCACACCATCACACCTGGCTAATTTTTTGATTTATTGGAAAGATGAGGTCTCACCAAATATTTCTCACCAAGTATTCCCTGGGCTCAGACAATCCTCTCACCTCAGCCTCCCAAAGGGCTGAAATTACAGGCATTAGCTACCGGGCGGGCCCTGGGATCATCTTAGAAATGTGAATTCTGGGCCGGGCGTGATGGCTCAAGCCTGTAATCCCAGTACTCTGGGAGAGAGGATTGCCTGAGCTCAGGGGTTCGAGACCAGCCTGGGCAACTTGGTGAGATCTCATCTCTACAATAAATTTAAAAATAAGCTGGGTGTAGTAGCGCGCACCTGTTGTTCCAGCTACTTGGAAGATTGAGGCAGAAAGATCACCGGAGCCCAGCAGGTGGAGACTGTGGTGGCCGTGAGCATGCCACTGTATTCTAGCCTGAGGGACATAGTGAGACTCCAACTCAAAAAAAAAAAAAGCAACAAAAAACTGAGAAATTAACGTTTAGTAACTAAGCTACAGACTTTGTTTAAATTTTGCCAGTCCCCCCCTTAATGCACTTTTTCTGTCCTGGGAGCTAATCCAGGATCACATATTGAATTTAGTTGTTATGTCTTCTTAGTCTTCTCCAATCTGTAACAGTTCCTCAGTCTGTCCTGTCTTTCATCTTAATTTTTATACATGGTGTGAGGTAAGGATTGAGATTTGTTTTTTTGCATATAGTGCTTCAATTTTTCTAACACCATTTGTTGAAAAGATTATCCTTTTCCTCATTGAATTGCCTTGATAACTTTGTGAAAAACCAATTGATCATGTATGTGTAAGTCTATTTCTGGATTCTCTGTTCTGTTCTATTGAAATATCTATTTGTTAATTTTTACTTTAGTGCAACGTTGTCTTGATTTCTGTAGCTTCATTTGTAGTATGAAATCAGGTGGTGTTAGTCCTCTAACTTTGGGTTTGTTTGTTTTCAAAGTTGTTGTTTTTTTTTTTTTTTTAAGTATTCCAAGCCCTTTGAACTTACAAATTTTAGAGTCAGCTTTTCAGTTTCTGCAGTCTGCCAGGATATTGATTGGGATTGCGTTGAAGCTAAGAATAAATTTGAGTCTTCTGATCCATGAATTCAGAATATCTTTCTACCTAATTTATTTCTTCTTTAATTTCTCTTTTTTTTTTTGAATTGGTGTCTCACGTTGTCACCCAGACTGGAATGCGGTGGTATGCTCCCGGCCACTGCAGCCTCAACCTGCTGGGCTCCGGCGATCCTTCCACCTTAGCCTTCCAAATAGCCAGAACTACAGGTGTGCACTACCATACCTGGCTAATTTTTGATTTATTGTAGAGACAAGGTCTCGCCAAGTTGCCCGGGTGGGTCTCAAACCCGCAGGCTCAGGCAATCCTCTCGCCTCGGCCTCCCAAAGCACTGGGATTATAGGCTGAGCCATCGAGCCCGGCCAATTTCTCTTGCAATATTTTGTAATATTCAGTGTACAAGTCCTGCATATCTTATCAAATTAATCCCACGCAAGCCCTTTCAGGTGGGTTTGATCCATAATAAATTTAAGAATACTTCTCTATACCACCACTGTTACTTAAATATGGTGCTGAAAAAATGAATATTAGGACAAAATATGCAAAAAAAAAAACAAAAAACAGTATTGCAAACGTAACTGGGAACTTAAAAAATCCAAAAGCATGGGTTATAATTCATATAAATTAATTTGAGCAAAATGGATGACTATAAGATATATTCTATATTCAAAAGACAACATAATTCCTTTGAACTGATTAGAAATTTTAATTAACTACAAAGAAAGAATTGGCAGTAGCAGGAAACTGCTGGGAAGAGGGTGGAGGAGTGGAAGTGGTAGTAGAGGGAGTCTGCCTGGGGAAGCAGGGGCACACTTCATCAACAAGAGTACCTGCACAATGAACATTTGTATACCTACCCTGAATTGTACCCCACATCTTTATTTATTTTTTTATTTTTATTTTTTTTATTTTTTTGAATTGGAGTCTCACTCTGTTGCCCAGACTGGAGTGCAGTGGCTGCTCCTGGCCACCGCAGCCTTGACCTGCTGGGCTCCGGCGATCCTTCCGCCTCAGCTTTCCAAGCAGCTGGAACTACAGGCGAGCGCTACCACGCCCGGCTCATTTTGATTTATTGTAGAGATGAGGTCTCACCTAGTTGCCCAGGCGGGTCTCGAACCCGCGGGCTCAG
>NW_007258894.1:167090-172187 GCF_000164805.1 Carlito syrichta | reverse complement strand
CCATGGTAGCGCACGCCTGTAGTTCCGGCTACTTGGAAGGCTGAGGTGGAAGGATCGCCGGAGCCCAGCAGGTCCAGGCTGCAGTGACTGGGAGCGGCCACTGCACTCCAGTCTGGGTGACAGGGTGAGACTCCAACTCAAAAAAAAAAAAAAAAAAAAGAAAGAAATTTTAATTAAATATGCGATTCCCTTCTCAATAGTTAGCAAAAAATACTGAATGAGAATTTCAATTACATTCAGTGATCTGATACATGTTTTCAAAAAATTTTATCTGTTTCTACATGTTTACAAATACATATGTAAATGAATAGAAAGGGCCTGGAAATCTGAGACATGTGCTTTTCCCAAATAAAGGAAGAGAATGACAGGAAAGTGAAGAAAGGCTTGTCTCCTCCTATGAATTTTTTTCAATGATAATGTATTAATGCAAACTTATATAATTTTTAAAAAGCTTTACAAAGAAGTTTATATGATTCTATCTCGTCAAATTACTGATACATTTATAGGTACATAGAAAATGTCTCAAAAAATGATCACACAAACTTAATTGCAGTTACATATAGATAGTGAGATTCAGATAATTTTCATTGTGATTTTTATCTTTATTTTTTGAGTTGGAGGTCTCACTCTGTTGCTCGGTCTGAAGTGCAGTGGCACACTCACAGTTCACCTCAGACTCAGCCTACCAGACTCAGGCAATCCTTTGGGCTCAGCCTCACAAGTAGTTGGGACTACAGGCATGTGCTACCACACCTGGCTAATTTTTTGATTTTTTTGTAGAGACAAACTCTTGCCATGTTGCCCAAGCTAATCTCAAACTTCTGGGCTCAAATAATCCATCTACCTCAACCTCCGAAAGTGCTGTTATTACAGGTATGAGCCACTGCAACTGGTGGTGATTTTTCTTTTTAGTGCTATTCGATGTTTATAATAAGCATGTGCTATTTTTATAATAAAAAAGTTATTTAGATATCCATATTTTGAAAAGAAACAAGCAGAAACCAAGGAGTGTTAAAACAAAGGAGTGTTAGTCTCATTCTGTCGCCCAGGTTGGAGTGCAGTGGCACACTCACAGCCACCCCAGCATCGACCTGCTGGGCTCCGGCAATCCTTCGGCCTCAGCCTTCCAAGTAGCTGGAACTACGGGGGCGCGCTACCATGCCTGGCGTATCTATCTATCTATCTATCTATCTATTTATTGTAGAGGTGAGGTCTCACCAAACTGCCTGGGCTGGTTTTGAACTCCTCAGATTCAGGCAATCCACTCGCCTCAGTCTCCCAAAGTGCTGGGATTACAGCCTGAGCCACCGAGCCCGGTAGAAAAATAGATTTTTAAAAAAATTTTTTTTTTTTGAGTTGGTGTCTCACTCTGTTACCCAGACTGTAGTGCAGTGACCGCTCCCGGCCACCGCAGCCTCGACCTGCTGGACTCCGGCGATCCTTCCGCCTCAGCCTTCCAAGTAGCTGGAACTACAGGCGCGCGCTACCACGCCCGACTGATTTTTTCATTTATTGTAGAGATGAGGTCTCGTCAAGTTGCCTAGGCGGGTCTTGAACCCGCGGGCTCAGGCAATCCACTCGCCTCGGCCTCCCAAAGTGCTGGGATTACAGGCTGAGCCACCGAGCCCGGCCAAAAAATTTTTTAATTTGTAATAAATTCACATATCAATATAATAAAGATGAATCTTCCCAGGCTATAAATAGACATGTTATAATAACAATTAGCCTCTGAAAACAAAAAGCTTCCTGTTAAAATATTTACTCCACTCTCCTTTTATGAAACCCAGTGATCACAGCAAAACAAATAAAAAATAGAAAGGGAGAGAGAGGCCTCCATTTTCAATGAGACGAGGAAATAGGAGCAACACACCCAACAAGAGCCCACAAACCAAACATTCTGGTGACTGTAGGGTGGGAACTGTAATGGGAAAGAGATTGCCAGGTGCCTCCTTGGGTTCGGGATAGGATGCAGCTGTCTCTAAGAGTCTGCGAAGGAAGTTTGGCTGACAAGACTTTGACTCCATCTAGGAGCTGTGAAAGCACTGGCTGGTCTCCAGAGACTGGAGAAGACCTGGAGAGAGCTGACCGGCACTGCAGAGTGGCAGGGGAAGTGGGCCTGCAAGAACTACTTTCTAACCTTGCTTCCAGAAAGAGACATGTGGAAATGGTGCATGAGGAAGGAGAAAGTGGAGGTGGGGTAGACCAGATGCACCCAGGGACCTGTGAGTCTGGGCTGTGTGGATTTCCTGAACATCAAATGCTGTGGGGAGATGACCCCCAAGAAAAAGAAAATAACTGAAAGGCGTTTAAGAGAACCAAACCTAATTAAAACTGAAGGTTCCTAGTTTCTCTCTAACATTTCTACCTCCTTCTTCACTCTTTTTTTTTTTTTGAGTTGGAGTCTCTCACTCTGTCCCTCAGGCTGGAGTGCAGTGGCACACTCACTGCCACCACAACCTCAAACTGCTGGGTTCAGGCAATCCTTCCACTTCAGCCTTCCTGGTAGCTGGAACTACAGGCACGTGCCACCATGCCTGGCTACTTTTTTGATTTATTCTAGAGATGAGGTCTCACCAAGTTGCCCAGGCTGGTCTCGAACCCATGGGCTCAGGCAATCCTCTCACCTCGGCCTCCCAAAGTGCTGGGATTACAGCCATGAGTAACCGCACGCGGCCTTCCACTCTTCATACTGTTATTCAGCAAGTAGGAGTCCATTCAAACATAAGAAATAATCAGAAGGGAACCATATTGGATTTACACATAGAAATTACAGAGGAAGGAAATATATACAAAAGGCTGATTTAAAAAAATGAACATCACAAGAATAATTACCCAAGGAAGCAGAAAATATGTTCAGATAAATGATCCATATCCTCAAATTTTAGACAATGTTATTTCTATAAAAAGGCCGCAAAAAAAAGACAAGAATTCAGAGAGGGCCGGTCTCGGTGGCTCAGCCTGTAATCCCGCGCCTTGGGAGGCTGAGGTGAGTAGATTGCCTGAGCCTGCGGGTTCGAGACCCGCCTGGGCAACTTGGCGAGACCTCATCTCTACAATAAATAAAAAAAATCAGCTGGGCGTGGTAGCGCGCGCCTGCAGTTCCAGCTACTCGGAAGGCTGAGGCGGAAGGATCGCTGGAGCCCAGCAGGTCGAGGCTGCGGTGGCCGGGAGTGGCCACTGCACTCCAGTCTGGGCGACAGAGCGAGACTCCAAATCAAAAAAAAAAAAAATAAGAGTGACTGTCTTGTTTATAAAATAACATGCTACAGTGTATGACTTCTGAGACTAAGTCACGAAAAGCATTGTTATTTTCTCCTGGCACTCTCCAGGTCCCTCACTTGGGGAAGTCAGGTGCCATGTTGTAAGAAGCTCAAGCAGCTCATGAAGAGTTCATGTGGCAAGGAGCCGAGGCCTCTTGCCAACAGCCATGTGATTGAACCATCTTGGAAACTGATTCTATAGCCTCAGTTAAGTCTCCAGATGACTGCAACCCTAGCTGACTTTTTGACTAGAACATCATGAGAAATGTGGCTAAGTTCCTAGTTAATCTTCTCTGGCTGTGACTCCCAGAGCAGAGTTCCAACTAAACCACTCTTGAATACCTGACTCACACAAACTGTGGGATAACAAATGTTAGCTGTGTTACACTACTGAGTTTTGGGGTAATTTGTTACACAGCAATAGATACCTTCTTTGAGAATTGGATAAAAATTAAAGACCTTTTCCTCAGAAAAATGCAAAGACACAAAAATACGTAACTTGCAGCTTCTGAGAATCATATATTCTAACAAAGTCCATTCATGGACCTCCGTTAAAAACTCCTTCTCAGCTAGACAGGGTGGCTCACACCTGTAATCCCAGCACTTTGGGATGCCGAGATTCGAGACCAGCCTGGGCAACTTGGTGAGACCTCGTCTCTACAATAAATAAAAAAATTAGCGGGGCTTGGTGGCACGCGCCTATAGTTCCAGCTACTTTGGAGACTGAGGCAGGAGGATTGCCTGAGCCCAGCTGGTTGAGGCTGTGGTGAGCCAGATTGTGCCATTGGACTCCAGCCTGGGTGACACAGTGAGATCCCCAACTCAAAAAACAAAAACAAAAACAAAAAAGCCCAACCAAACTAAACCAACCAAAAATTCCAAAAAATTCTTCTCTAAATACTAGAATAGTCTAAGTGTAAATTCTTCCCTAAAAAAAAAATCTCTCTCCTTTGGAGGACTAATTTAACCTATTTTTTGCTCTTTGCTTCAGTTTGTTTTTCCTTGAGATATAAAAAACTAGTTCAACTGCGGAGGTACTTCCCCAACCCCATCCCCCAGGCTCTTTTCACCAGTATATTTCAGAGGGCAAAGAGGTCAGACGAACTTTTCTCATGGTTCTATTTTTGTGACTCAATTCTTTTATGGAAAAGAGAGTCAGGGAGACCAGTGAGATTTTTAGAAAAGTCAGAAACAGCAGTTTCTAGAAATACAGGAAGGAAGTGTGTTCTCGAAAGATAAAAGGTCCAAGATTCAGAGCTAAATGAGTAGACTTCATTGTATTCTCGGGAAACAGAGCATTGTGGGGGGGGAATCCTACTGAGCTCATTCTTCATCCACCTGAGCCTCTTCCAACCTTGTTTTCTTTTCTTTCTCTTTTTATTTTGTTTTGAGTTGAAGTCTCACCCTGTCACTCAGGCTGGAGTGCAGTGACACATACACTCACGGCCACCACAGCCTCAACCTGCTGGATTCAGGGAATCCTTCCACCTCAGCCTTCCAAGTAGCTGGAACTACAGGCATGCACTACCATGCCCAGCTAATTTTTTGATTTATTGTAGAGACGAGGTCTCGCCAAGTTGCCCGGACTGGTCTCGTACCCCTGGGCTCAGGCAATCCTCTCGCCTCAGCTTCCCAAAGTGCAGGGATTACAGGCTTGAGCCACCACACCCAGCCCATCCTTGTTTTCACAATATATGCATCTCCAGGCTGCCATTATTATGTACAAAGGAGAAGCATAGTGATTCCTCTCTATTTTCTACCCAAGGAGATAAAGACCTATGAGCTGGGCTCGGTGGCTCAGCCTGTAATCCCGCGCCTTGGGAGGCTGAGGTGAGTG
>NW_007258894.1:164218-166850 GCF_000164805.1 Carlito syrichta | reverse complement strand
AAAAAAAAAAAAAAAAAAAAAAGACCTATAAGGGATACAGATATAGGAGGGAGAGCATCAATTTCCTTTGGAAGTCAGTATCTGCTAATCCCTTCAAGCCATGAATTCTGATCAAACCAAGGAAAGTCATTACAGCTCCCAGAGTCAGCTCCCCCTTTGGGAACCCAAGAATGATTCTTCCTCCTTTTCATGAGCACTGTTCTCTGGGCTACAGAGGCTGTATCAGCAAATGTAACGCAGAAAGAGAAGCAGAAGTTGGTGGCATATTGGTATGCTCAATTTGGGGTAAATTTAGCTCAAAGAACTTTAAGACACCTCCTGTGTTGAATATATGGTACTGGAACTCAGGGAGATGTCTAAGTTCAGAGACATTCGATAGGTGAAACATGAGGATAAAAGTGCTTGCTGGCCGAGAGTGAACCTTTCCAAACTTATGGATAGGGTAGGGAGAGAAGTTCATTAAGGGGTGAGGGGAAAAGAATCGAGAGGTTGTGAGAAAAACTGAGAGAGAAAGGAGTGAGAGAAATTGGTGGGCAAGGGGGTGTTAATTTCACTTGCAGATATAGATGAAACATTAGGCAAATGACCGTTGAAACACACAATTCGGTTTAGCATGAGCAGGGCCTCACTGGTGGTCCTGGAAAGAGCATGTTAGTAGAGTGGATCCAGGCAGACTGAGAAATGAGTAAGTCTAAGAAGTGGCTCACAGAAAAATGGTGGGAAGCAGAGGAGTTGGAGACCAGCCAGGGCAACATAGCAGACCCCATCTCTACAAAAATTAAAAATAGGATGAGGCACAGGGGCTCACGCCTGCAATCACAGCACTTTGGGAGGTGGAGGAGAGAGGATTGCCTGAGCCCAGGGTTTGAGACCAGACTGGGCAACTTGGCAAGACCTCGTCTCTACAATATATCAAACAATTAACCAGGTATGGTGGCGCATGCATGTAGTTCCGGCTACTTGGGAGGCTGAAATGAAAGGATTGCCTGAACCCAGCAGGTTGAGGCTGCAGTAGCCGTGAGTGTGCCACTGCATACCAGCCTGGGTGACAGAGTAAGACTCTGACAAAAAAAAAACATTTTTTTTTTTTAAATAGCTGAGTGTAGTGGCATACACCTGTAGTCCCAAAAACTCTGGAGGCTGAAGTAGGAGAACTGGTTGAATCCAGAAGTTGAAGGTTGCAGTAAGCTATGATTGTACCATTGCACAGCCTGGGTGACAGAATGAGACCCTGTCTCTAAACATAATACTAATTTTTAAAAATTGGCTATACACTGTCAACCCAAGATTAGAAACCGGAGAAGGCAGAGACTTTTTTCTTTCTTTTTTTTTTTTTTTGAGTTGGAGTCTCACTCTGTCACCCAGGCTGTGCTTAGCCGGGCGTGGTAGCGCACGCCTGTAGTTCCAGCTACTTGGAAGGCTAAGGTGGAAGGATTGCCGGAGCCCAGCAGGTCGAGGCTGCGGTGGCCGGGAGCGGACACTGCACTCCAGTCTGGGCGACGGAGTGAGACTCCAACTCAGAAAAAAAAAAGACCTATAAGGGACACAGATATAGGAGAGAGAGCATCAATTTCCTTTGGAAGTCAGTATCTGCTAATCCCTTCAAACCATGAATTCTGATCAAACCAAGAAAAGTCATTGCAGCTCCCAGAGTCAGCTCCGGGAGTGCAGTGGCACACTCCTGGCCACTGCAATCTCAACCTGCTGGGCTCAGGCGATCCTTCCACCTCAGCCTTCCAAGTAGCTGGAACTACAGGCACACGCCACTACACCCAACTAATTTTTGATTGATTGAGAGATGAGGTCTCGCCTGCCTAGGTGGGTCTCAAACCCACGGGCTCAGGCAATCCACTCACCTCAGCCTCCCAAAGGCGCGGGATTAGACAGAGACTTCTATCAACCCCTCTGTGAGCTAAGAGGCAGCTGGAAAGTGTGATGGAAGAAACATTTCCACTTGACTGTTTGTTCATAATCTACTTTCACTGAGTGAATGAGACCACCTTTATTTTTTTTTATTATTACATTTTAAATAAACAGAGATATGAACTTTGGTGTGGAGAAGTTAGCATAAATAAGGAGAGCAAAAGCCACCTGCCCAAATTATAACTATTAGAGAAGAAATGGCCTTTTCAGGCACAGCGAAACACAAGAAGCTGATGGTAAGTCAAAGCACTAAAAGGGAAAGTGTTAGGAGGGTAAGCACGAGTAATCCGAGGGTCAGGGCCATGGTTCCTGCTGCCTTTTCTAAATGGCTGGAAACGCTGAGACATCCAGCTTCCATGAAGAATTAGCACCAGTCTTAGATGTACATGGAAAGCAAAGAGGAGATGGACAAATTGCAACAGACAATTCTAGAATTTAGATTCCAAACATGGAGAACCAATGACTTGTAGTCATTATTATTTATTTATTTATTTATTTATTTATTTTATTTATTTTTTGAGTTGGAGTTTCACTCTGTCACCCAGACTGGAGTGCAGTGGCCGCTCCTGGCCACCGCAGCCTCGACCTACTGGGCTCCAGCGATCCTTCCGCCTCAGCCTTCCAGTAGCTGGAACTACAGGCGTGCGCTACCACGTCCGGCTAATTTTTGATTTATTGTAGAGATGAGGTCTCACCAATTGCCCAGGCG
>NW_007258894.1:162742-163986 GCF_000164805.1 Carlito syrichta | reverse complement strand
TCCACTCACCTCAGCCTCCCAAGGCACGGGATTACAGGCTGAGCCACTGAGCCCGGCTTAGTTGTTATTTAAAAAAATAATAAATTGTGGTCGGGCTTAGTGGCTCAGCCTGTAATCTCAGCACTTTGGGAGGCCGAGGTGAGTGAACCCACAGAGTTCAAGACCAGCCTGGGCAACTTGGTGAGACCTCATCTCTACTGTATATCAAAAATTAGCCGAGAATGGTGGTGCATGCCTGTAGTTCCAGCTACTTGGAAGGCGAAAGTGGAAGGATAGCCTGAACCCAGCAGGTCGAGGCTGTGGTGGCTGTGAGCATGCCACTGCCCTCCGGCCTGGGCGACAGAGTGAGACTCCAACTCAAAAAAAAAAAAAAGTATCCTGTATGTTTTCATGAATGATTTTCTGTACGTTTGATATTGTTCTTTCTGGTGAAAAAATAAATATAAATATAGACAACATTTTCCAAGAAATTCCCCAGGCTGCTGGCAGGTGCTGCCCTGAAGGGCTCCTGCTATGATTCCCTATGCATAACATTCACTCAAGACCCACCTGCCTCTACTACTATACTACTATGTCCATTGGTTTCGTCCCATTAGCGACATATGATCCTGGCCCTATGGCAGAGGCCAGTATGCAAGTCCTATAGGCTATACTCCCTTAGGCCTATGTTTAGGGCTCAAGCACCATAGGAAGGGCTTGCCCAAGCTGCAATTCTGTTCCTGCTCCAGACTTTCCTGTTGCTGTCCCCCTGCTTGTCTCTGCATCCACGACAGCTGAGTTGGTGTCTCCTGTAGGAACAGCTGATAGGTTTTGTAGGCTAGAAAGATTGAATGTGAGCATCAGCACCAATTTTTGGGAAATGCAGGCCTAAAGCCCATGAACCTTTTGTGCTGTGCTCACTCTCACAAAACCCAGCTGCCTGCATGTTGTGTTCTCAGCTGCCTATATGTTGTGTTCTCCACTGTTTCCCGTTAAAATACAGGAAGAGAAGTCATAAAAGATAAATTTCCTGCCAGCCATTTTTGGGACAGCCACACAGAAGAAGAGGAACAATAAAATACAAATATGCTGACAACCATTTATGTATATGCCCAGATACCTTTCCTGTTGAAAAATCTGGCTTGGAGGATGAAGTTGAAGGAGTTCAGGAAATGCTACCTGAAAGCATAATGCAGTCAGGCTCAGTGGCTCAGCCTGTAATCCCACGCCTTGGGGAGGCTGAGGTGAGTGGATTGCCTGAGCCC
>NW_007258894.1:157116-162720 GCF_000164805.1 Carlito syrichta | reverse complement strand
AAAAAAAAAAAGAAAGCATAATGCTTTGGTATGCCGATTACTTTGAACTGGGGCACTTGGGGAACAGGGGATGCAGACATGGCTTTCTCTGAGTGCCCCTCAGCTGCCTAACGGAGATCCTCCAAAGGGAACTCAAGTGTCATGAATGCCTCCCTGGAATCTTATCAACCAGGGTAGATTAACTGGGATCCCAGGACAGATGCCTGAACACCATGCCAGACCAGACGATCATCTAATCTTCTGAGGGACACCTGAGAGACTTTCATCTGTATAACAAGATAATCTTTACTCACCACACACTTCTTTTTCTCACCCTCGCATAACTTCTGTGGCCACCACCCCCCAGAAGTCCCAGGGCCCTATACCTTTCTGTATCTAAGGAAACTATATGAACTTCAATCATCTGACCCTTCTTCAAGTCTCGTATTTTGTGGGACTCCCATGCATGATACATAATTTAATATGATTTTTCTCCAGTTAATCTGTCTTTTGTCAACTTAATTCGTAGCCCAGCCAAGGAACCTAGGCAGGTTCGTGTTCTCCTGGGGTCTTCAGAAACCAGTTCTCATGCCTGAGGTCTGGCTCCTCCATTTTCTTTCATTGAAAAATTTTGTTTTTAATTTTTATGGATTCCTAAACATTATACACTTGAACAGTTGTACATATTCTGGAGTACATGTGATATAAGCATACAACGTGTAAGGATCAAATTACATAATTAGGATCTCCGTTACTGCAGACATTTATCATTTGTTTGTGTTCAATACATTCCAAATCTACCCTTGTAGTCATTCTGAAACATATAATGTCATTGTTAACAATAGTTGTCCTATAGTGCTACCAAACACCAGATCTTACTCCTTCTAACTGTATTTTTGTACCTATTCACTATCCCCTGTTTATCCTCCCCTCTTATTACCCTTCCCAGTCTCTAGTAACCACTCTTCTACTCTCCACCTCTAAGAGACTGATTTTTTTTTTTTAGCTTCCACATATTAGTGAGAACATGCAACATATTTGTCTTTCTTTTTTGGGGGGGGTGACAAGCAGTGACCATAGCTTTCACTTTATTCATTGGGCTATTCAATTGTTCTGTGCAGTTTGGTGCAATGTGTTTTTGGTTTTTTGGTTTTTTTTTAGTTGGAGTCTCACTCTGTCACCCAGACTGGAGTGCAGTGGCCACTCCCGGCCATCACAGCCTTGACCTGCTGGGCTCCGGCGATCCTTCCGCCTCAGCCTTCCAAGTATCTGGAACTACAGGCGCGTGCTACCACGCCCGGCTCATTTTTGATTTATTGTAGAGATGAGGTCTCACCAAGTTGCCCAGGCGGGTCTCGAACCCGTGGGCTCAGGCAATCCACTCACCTCAGCCTCCCAAAGGCGCGGGATTACAAGCTGAGCCACCGAGCCCGGCTTGCAATGTGTTTTATTTTACAATAAAAGTTCAAAAAACACCACCATAGGCAAGGCAAAGTTTTAAAAGACAAACGGGGGAAAAAAATATTTACATCTTATATTATGAAGAAAGGAATAGTTTTCCCCAAACATAAAGATCTTCTAGAAATCGTTAAAAGAGATCAACAACACCATAGAATAATGAAGTTCACAGAATACAACTGGCCCTTCAACAAATGAAGAGGTCTCTCCTGGTAAGATAAAGGCAGGATTTTTGAAACCTGGAAGGGAACTCTTCCTAGAGTTCCCTTAAAAATCTAGGTCAGATCTTTTTTACTGCCTGCCTCAGACCCTGCTAGGTGTTTGTATTTTTATGTATTCAAATCTTGTCCTAATCTGTTAGCCTTGTATGGTTTTCTCCAAAAGAAAGTTTTAGGGATCCAGTGCACCTGAAGCATTACTTTCTATCTTTCCCTACCACTATCCCTGTAGCGTTCCATCATCCAGTTATGAAAGTACAGCCGAATCATCTATAAGGTTGCCTAAATGTCCACTAATAGTCACCAGCCCCATGTTAGTGTGTCCTATGGGATCACAGGCCTGGAAGTGGTTTTCAAGTAGTGGCTTTCAATGCTGCTCAGTTTGCCCCTTCAAACTTCACACCCAATGAAGTTAGAAACATGCAGACCAGGGACGTGGAGGGGGCATTAGCTGGGGTGGGGTACTTCTTTATGAAGAAAGCCTGAGAGCAAGCAGCAACATCTGAGAATAGCTGAACTGGCTGCCCCGCGTCTGTGGATGCAGGTCAGGCAGCCCCTTGTTCAAACTGCTTGAGTTTCTCCTGGAGCCCTCGGAGCTGGCTTTGACGCCAGTCAAGGCGGTTCTGGAGGCTGGCTATGTCTGCAGCCAGCTGCAGGCCATCCTGGAAGCTGGTTTGGGCCTGCTGTAGACTGTGAGGAACCAGAATCCCAAACTAGCTCAGCGGGTCCTGGGGGGTCTTGGAGGGCTCTGGGTCTGTGGTCCTAGTGGGATCCTTGCGCCTGCGTAGAGCTGCCTCGCGGGGCCCCACCTCCTCTGGGATCTGGGCGCCAGCTGTCACCATCCTGAAGGTCTGGAGTCCGCCCTGGGTCTCGCTGGCGTGAACGCAGAGCTGGGGCTCCAGCGATCCCGGACTTGGCCACCCATGGCGTAGCGCGCCTTGGCTAGCGCGAGTCCGCCCTCCTCCACCGCGCGTTCAGCACCACCCGCTTCGCGTCCAGCTCCTCTCTCGGGGTCCCCAGCGAGTCCAGCTACGCGTGCAGATGCGGGGCCGCCATGGGTGCACACCGGACGCCAGGGGGGTTGTCATATTTGTCTTTCTATGCCTGGCATATATCCCTTAGCATAATATCCTCCAGTTCCACCCATGTTGTTGCAAATGACGGGATTTCATTTTGTTTGATGTTGGAATAATATTCCATTACGTATATATATACCACACTTTCTTTATTCATTCCTCTGTTGCTGAACACTTAGGCTGATTCTCGTATCTTTTTTTTTTTTTTTTTTTGAGTTGGAGTCTCACTCTGTGGCCCATACTGGAGTGCAGTGGCCACTCCCGGCCACCGCAGCCTTGACCTGTTGGGCTCCGGCCATCCTTCCGCCTCAGCCTTCCAAGTAGCCGGAACGACAGGCGCACGCTACCACGCCCGGCTAATTTTTTGATTTATTGTAGAGATGAAATCTCACCAAGTTGCCCGGGCGGGTCTCGAACTCGCGGGCTCAGGCAATCCACTCACCTCAGCCTCCCAAGGCGCGGGATTACAGGCTGAGCCACCAAGCCCGGCTTGATTCTCGTATCTTGACTATTGTGAAGGGGGCTGCAACAAATACGGAAGTGCAGATATCTCTTTGACATTGTAACGCGGTAGCCCCAAACCTGAGAGGGCTTGTGCACAAGAGTCTTTACCTATTCCAAAGAAGTCACCCAGAGGTAGGAAGGGAGAGACACTAGTCTATTAGAAATTACAGGAAGCGCCGATGGCGGCCATTGGTGAAGAAAGAATCCACGCCTTGGGACAGTACAGCAAGCAGTTTTATAATCAAGCAAGTTAATTATTCAAATTGCTATACAGTGTTTACAACTACAGTGAGTAAGGGTGCCACCCACATTATGCCCATATTGTTCTCAGCTGTGCCCAATCACCTATATCCTGCGACTCATTACTGGGAATATGCATATCCTTCAGAGGGAGGGGGCAGAAAGAAGCCAGGGATAGGGGGGAAAAAGTCTATGTCCGGACATACTGATTTATTGATTTATTGATTTATTTTTTGAATTGGAGTCTCACTCTGTCACCTAGACTGGAGTGCAGTGGCCGCTCCCGGCCACCGCAGCCTCGCCCTGTTGGGCTCTGGTGATCCTTCCGCCTCAGCCTTCCAAGTAGCTGAAACTACAGGCGTGCGCTACCTTGCCCAGGTAATTTTTTTGACTTATTGTAGAGATGAGGTCTCACCAAGTTCTGATTTATTTTAATATATGAAGGGGGCCTCTCTCCAAAAAAATAATGAAATTATTTTTTGGAGGATGGACCCCTTGTAGGACAGGCTTCCCTTGCTTGGTAATTGTTCTAGAAACCCATTGGCATCAGTGTACTAGCTAACATTGTTGTGAGTGGCTGCATTCTGATTCAGTGATTTTTTTTTTTTTTTTTTTGAGATCCTTTCAACATGTTTGCCCATTTCATGATGGGTGCTTTATGAGTGCACCTGCCCACACTATGCAGTGTTCAGCAGTTTTTTACCAAGAGCTGCATGACCCCTCATGCCCCATCCTTCCTATTCACCCAATCTCTTCCAAGTGACTTTTGTTTTCCCCTTGGATTAAAAAAAAAAAAAGTGCTCAAAGGGAAACATTTTACCGATGTGTCAGAGGTGAAACAAAAAAAGGCAGAAGCACTAAAAAGCATCAAAATTGGCGAGTTCAAAAACTGTCTTGAGCAGTGGAAAAAGTGTCTCATGCAGCCATAAAGAAAAAGAAAATTATGAACTTTGCAGCAACCTGGATGGAATTAGAGTCTATAATACTCTGATTTATCACAGAAACAAAGATCTGAGTACCACATGTACTCACTCATAAGTGAACCCTGAACAGTTATCATAATGCCATAAGAAAGGGATTGACAGTAGTGGGACACTGCCAGGAGAGGGGAAGGCACATAACATCAATAAGGGTACCCACACTTTATCTGTATGATGACCCCGTATGTACCCAACCCCTATTTGTATCCCACATTTTATTTTTATTTTTTTATTTTTTGAGGTTTTTTTTAGTCTCATTCTGTCGCCCAGGCTGGAGTGCAATGGCACACTGCCAGCCACCGCAGTCTCGACCTGCTGGGCTCAGGCGAACCTTCCGCCTCAGCCTTCCACGTAGCCAGAACTACAGGCATGCGCTACCACGCTCAGCTAATTTTTTGATTTGTGGTAGAGAAGAGGTCTCACCACGTTGCCCAGGCTGGTCTCGAACCTGCGGACTCAGACAATCCTCTCGCCTCAGCCTCCCAAAGTGCTGGGATTATAGGTTTGAACCACCGTGCTTGGCCTGCACCCCACATTTTAAAAATAAAATAATCAAAAAGAAAGAAAGAAAAAGTGTCTCCATGGGTGTATTGCATCAAATGGATAGTACTTTGAAAGTGACTGAAGTTTAAACATCTAAAAGAATACACTTTTAAAATTAATTCCAGGGTTTTTTGGTCCCCCCTTCCCTTGTAAACTCAGCAATGTGACTGTTGGATCACATGGTAGTTCTACTTTTAGATAATTAATTTTTTAGAGGTAGGGTCTTGCTCTGCCACCCAGGACGGATTGCTGTGGCACAATCATAGCTCATTGCAGCCTCAAACTTCTGGGCTCCAGTGATCTTTCACCTCAGCCCCCAAGTAGCTGAGACCATAGGTGTGCATTACCACATCTGGCTAATTTCTTTTATTTTTTTTGAAGAGATGGGGTCTTGCGATGTTGACCAGGCTGGTCTCAAACTCCTGGGTTCAAGCAATCCTCCCACCTCAGCCTCCCAAAGTGCAGATGTGAGCCACTACACCTGACCTAGTTTTAGCTTTTTTGAGTAAACGTCATACTGTTTTTCATTTTTTCTTTTTTGAGTTGGAGTCTCTGTCGCCCAGACTGGAGTGCAGTGGCCGCTCCTGGCCACCGCAGCCTCGACTT